>NW_002987070.1:2367-32753 GCF_000006295.1 Pediculus humanus corporis | reverse complement strand
TTTATCTACATACAAAAATGTATGTACATGCACTTTTATAAATTTTTTTTTTTTTTTTTTTAGAAATATGCATCATTTCTTGCTCTTAGAGCTTTAGTAGGTATTGGTGAAGCTAGTTATTCAACAATAGCACCTACAATAATTAGTGATCTCTTTGTTAAAGACTTAAGAGCTAAAATGCTTGCTTTGTTTTATTTTGCCATACCAGTCGGAAGGTAAGATTTAAAATTATATTGTATTTAATATATTTATATAATCTAATATTCTGTAGTCCAATGTTCCACTACTTTTAATATTAGTAATTTTGTAACCCAATTTATTTATTGCATTTTTGTAATTTTCAATGTTAAATATTAAGCAAGCAAAGTACTTTTTATTTTACATAAATAACAAAAATTTCCTTTTAAAGGAGAAATATTTCATTTCAGTACAAAAGTTTTATTACAAGTCTTTTTTTTTGGCTATTTTATTTTACAAAGAAAATACTAAATTAAAAAGGAAAAATTATTTATAAATTTTTATCTCGTGTAAGTTTATGATCTCTTAGTCGACAAATTTTTTTTTTTTTTTAGCGGTTTAGGGTATATTGTCGGTTCAGAAACTGCTAGAATGGCTGGTTCATGGCATTGGGCCTTAAGAGTTACACCAGTAATGGGATTGATAGCTGTGATTTTAATTTGTTTTTTTGTAAAGGATCCTGAAAGAGGAGAAAGCGAAGGACAATCACATTTAGCAGTCACTTCATGGGGAGAAGATATTCGAAATATTATTAGAAAGTAAAAATCTATGATTTTTAAAACTTTTTATAATCAAAAATATATTCTTTGTAATAATTTTGTTTTTTTTTTTTAGTCGAAGTTTTATGTTTTCAACCATCGGCTTCATGTGTGTGTCTTTTGTAACCGGAGCTCTTGCTTGGTGGGGCCCAGATTTTATATATCGAGGGGTCAAACTTCAACCGGGCAATGAAAATGTTCAACTTAATGAGTTTGTATTGTTTTTTTTTTTTTTTAAATTTATAAAAATTCAAAAACTAACGAATAATTTTTTTGTCATTTTCTTTTTTTTTTTTTTTTTTTAGCATTGCATTCACATTTGGAGTAATAACAATGATTTCCGGTTTAGTTGGAGTGCCATTGGGGCAAATGTTAGCGTGCAAAATTAAAATAAAATATCCTAAAGCAGATCCCTTAATTTGCGGTTTTGGATTATTATTCAGTGCGCCATTATTATTTGCAGCCAGTTTATTGCCAACAGTAAACACTTTTTGGTGTTTTTTTTTTATTTTTTTCGGAGAACTTTCTTTGAACTTAAATTGGTCTATTGTCGCCGATATGTTACTGGTAAGATGCCGACGAAAGAATAATATAGAAATAACTTTTATTATTAATAAATTTAAAATTGTTAGTTTTTTATAAATAATCTAATCCGCATAAATCTCTTCATTTTTTTTTTTTCAGTACGTAATAATACCTACGAGAAGATCAACAGCAGAAGCTTTTCAAATATTAGTTTCTCATGCATTTGGGGATGCTGGAAGTCCGTATTTTATTGGTGCTGTAAGTAAATTTTTTTAATTTTTTTATTTATGACTAGAAAACTTGTTAACAATTACTAAAAATGAAATTGTAATAGTCATCGCCTAAAAAATAAATTTAAAAAAAAAGAAAAAGTTTTAAATAAATTCTTGAGTGAAGAATTTTTCATTTTCTTATTATATAAAATAAAAAAGTATTAAAAAAATGAAACTTTTCATCTGGTTTTGCGGCGTATTTCAGCTCTCACGGTTATCAACGGTCCTAATGAATATGAAAAGACATCATTCAGCCGTGAAAGTTGGTGAAACGCATAAAAAATCAGGTAATAAGTTTCGGTTTTTTAATTACGACCTTTTTATCTATCAACAATCTCAATCGTTTTACGTTTCGTACATGTTTTTAAATGAATTCCATTTGTTTCCAAATCATTTTTTTTTTTTTTTTTTTTTTCATAAAGATGCATTGCAAAAAAATATATATATACATTTATTTATTTATTTATTTATTTTTTATTTTATTTTTATTTTCAGTTAGCGGATTGTTTTGCCAACCATCTTCGGTCAAGCCATTCATCAAGTAATAATACCGATGTTGAAAAATGGCGTATTGTATTACTCGCTACAATATTCTCTTTTCACTACTTCATTTGTTGAAGTTATTGGTGGAATTTTCTTTTTGGTCACTGCTGCATACATAATTAAAGATAAATTAACCGCAGAAAGAGAAGTTAGAGGTACTATAATTTCTTTTCTTTTTATTTTATTTATTTTTTTATAGAGCTTAGCTTTAATAATGTTGCATGCTCCCGCCAAAAGGTGTTTACAAGTCTTCCTCCTATTTCTATTCATTTTTAATTATCTGTGTTTATTATTATTATTATTATTGTTGTTTTAAGGTAGTCATAGTCAATGAGATGATAAATATTGCATACCCCTCAATTTATAGAACCTTGGAATTTCCAAGGAAAATATATATTTTTCATTTTTATTTATTAATAATATATAATTATCTTGTAAACACCTGGTTATTGAGTAACGCAATCAAAACCAAAAAAAAAAAAAAATAACAATATTTAATTTCAGCAGGTGAAAAGACTTACTATCTGGATAAAATTTCAAAAAAAAAAGGAGAAATGATTAAATTAGGAACTGAAAATCAACTTACTGATGAAAAACAATTTACAAAATCTTTTATAGGTCAGTCAGTCAGTCAGTCAGTCAGTCAATCAGTCAGATAATAAAATCTCGAAATGAGTATAAGTTAGTAGTTAGTTGAGAGGGTTAAGATTGACCTTAATTTTTTTTTTTTTTTTGACTATTTTCTCTTTTTGGTGACGGTTATATTATTAACATAAAAAAAAAAAAAATAAATAAATATATTTTATGAAAAAAAAAAAACGGCTGGTTTATATCGATTCTTCTCTCTCATGATTTTCTCTAATTAATACTAATTTATTTATTTTAAAAAAAAAAAAATTTGCAACCTTCCTTTTAAATTGTTTTTTAATTTAAGAAGTCATTTTTGAAAAGTGACTCCTAAACTCGTTTTGTATTCAAAAAAAACAAAAATCCTTGGCCTTCTTTCTTTTAGTGTATTTTGTTTTCTTTTATAAGCATGAAAGTTTTAAAATTGGTTTCTTTTATTTTTTTTTTTTTTGCAAAAAGTAATTTAATTTCCGTAATTAACTAATTGCATATGGGGAAGTTAAACAAAAGGTTGTACGTTATAAATTTAGAAACGTGCAATTATCAAGCCTTTCACTTTGTTGCACAATAAATCAAAATCAACAATCAAATTTGTTTTTTTTTTCTTAAATTTAAACAAATTTTCACTTGTATTGTAGAATAAGTTAGAGTGAGAGAGAGAGAGAGAGAGAGAGATATGTTTTCTATTTGTTTTAATTTTTTCTCCTTTTTTTTTTTTTTTTTTCTCTCTATAAAAAAAATTGAAATTAAATTCTTTTGTAATTTATTTTTTTATTTTTTTTATTTTTTTGCAGGTAACAGTTCGCATTATTTATATGCTGATGAAACGGGGGAAACTTCATCTTAAATCAAATAGTAGTTGTTTAGGAAAAAAAAAAGAGAGAGAGAGAGAGAGAGAGAGAGGGACGAACATTTAATTTTGTTTCTTTCTCTCTTTCTCTCTATCTGTCTCCGTCTCTCTCTTGAAAGTTAGGTTGAAGAAATTTATTACTAAAATAAAGTCTTTCGTAATAAAATTTATTTTAAATCATATATAAAGATTTACATATACTTACACACGTTTATACCGTTTAAAAAGTCAATAATAATAATAATAATAATAGTAATAAAAAGTTGATAAGTATTTCGGTTTTATAAAAAAAAAAAAAAAAAAAAAAAAAAGAAAAAGAAAAGAAAAAAATATTTTTGCATCATTTTGTTATATTTATTAAACTGTAGGCATTTGTTAAAAGTATAATTAATTAGTATAATATCATAATATTATTGTCTTTTTTTTTTTTTTTTCTCACAAAAAATTCAACCAGATCTATTTATTTATTTATTTAATTAAAAAAAAATAATAATTTTGATAATAAATAATTTTAATAAAAAAAAAAAAATTAATTGAGTTTATAATAAAATTAAAATTTGATAATTATTGGTTTTTTATGTTTTCCTTTCAGCTTATTTAATTATTTGTTTATTTAAAAAAAAAAAAAAAAAAAAAAAAGATTGAAGTTGTGTTGATTTTACTTTCCATTTTTATTTAAGAGAGGTCATAAGAAGGTTTAGTTGATGGTCATACGTTTATTAAAAAATAAAGAAGATATAATAAAAATTAATTTATTTTAAAAAAATAAAAAAATTGTTTGAGTGTAACACCGAATATTTTGTAATATCAAATGATGCAATTTATTAAGTTATTATAAAAAAAAAAAAAAAAATAGTAATAATTTTATCTTTTGCCTCTTTAAAAAAATGTACAAGGGGGGGAAAAAAAAGGTACAAACTTATAAATATTTTATTACCACAGGCTATCAACAAATAAGAAGTGATATATCATAGAAAAAATTTTGAAATTTATGATAATGAAAAAATGTAAGCGGTAAATGAACCCAAATTTGAAATTTATGAAAAAATCTTAAAGCCTCAAAAAATGAGAAGAATATGTGAGTTTAAATTCCTTTTAAAATTTTCATTAAATATAATAATATATTTTTTGATTAAATAATTTTTTAAATTTTTTTAAGGTAAAAATCAAAGAAACTTCAATTACATAAGAATTTTACCCGCTAAATTTAATTGTCCTCTCAGCTATATATGTATTGGAATAATTTTTACAATTATTTTTAATAAATAAAATAATAAAACCTAAAGTTCAAAAGTAAATATTTAAAAATAAAATCTGCCAAAAAGAAAATAAATTACTATCAAGTTTTCATATTAGCATTTAAATTTGAATTTGGCGGGAAATATACTTCTTATTTAAAAAAAAAAAAAACCGTTTTCTTTTTTTGTTTTGTTTTTTTTTTATTTTAAAGTAAAATAATAACAAATTAATAATGGATACATTTTATTATTTACATTTAATAATTGTTAAAGTTTTTTTTGACTTTAATTACTTTAATTTAAAACTTTTAATTTCATTTTAAACAGTTTTTACTTTGGTAGGTTGGTACGTTATTCAAGTGTCGTCTGCTTTAAAAGATTGTTTATTTTTTTTGTTGCATGGAACTACAAATAGTATTTTATTAACTTTTTTATGAAGAAAAATGAAATGAAGAAACATTATTTATTCGGTTTTGGAGTTATTATTCATGTTATATTTTTATTATCCATTTTTGATATTTATTTCAAATCTCCAATTTTATCTTCGGTGCCGTCTGAAAGTAATCATATCACACCGCCTGGGAAAAGAGTTGTTCTTTTTTCAGTAGATGGTTTACGAGTGGATTCATTGTTTGATGTAGATCCATTTAATAAACAATATGTTGCTAAATATATGTTAGATATAATTAAGTATCGTGGTCGTTGGGGGATTTCTCATACTCGAGTTCCAACTGAGTCTCGACCGGGTCATGTTGCTATGTTAGCAGGATTTTATGAGGATCCGTCTGCCATCACAAAAGGTTGGAAAGAAAATCCTGTTAATTTTGATTCTGTGTTCAATACGAGCATTTGTTCATTTGCTTGGGGCAGCTCGGACATATTAAATATATTTTTTAAAGACTTTGTACATAATTGTAGTTTTGTGGATGCATATGAAAATGAACAAGATTTTTCAGGAGACACCAAAGAATATGATAATTGGGTGTATGAAAAATTTCAAAAATTTATTAAAACAACTTCTCATAGAGAACATTTGGAAAAGAAAGGGATATTTTTCTTTTTACACTTTCTGGGACAAGATACTTCAGGGCATACAGATAAACCTCATTCAGTTAAATACAGGGAAAATTTAAAAAATGTCGATGAGCTTGTAATGAAAATAGAAACTTTGTTTGAAAATTTTTATCATGATAACGATACGACTTTTATTTTTACTTCTGATCATGGTATGACTGATTGGGGATCACATGGAGCTGGAACTGTAGAAGAAGTAAATACACCTTTTATTGCTTGGGGATCGGGTATAAAAAAACCTTTTGATTCTTCTGAACAAACTGACATTAATCAAGCCGATATAACCCCCTTAGTATCAATTTTACTAGGATCTTCAATACCTGTAAATTCTATTGGAGTTTTGCCCACAGAATATTTAGACATGCCTTACAAGCACATAGCTGAAGCAATTAAATTAAATGCAAAACAAATTGTTGCCCAATATATAAAAGCAATGCAAAATCTTAAGGAACAAACATTATCTTGGCTTCATTTCCCATTCAAGGATTTAAAATTACCAGTTTTAAGTTCAAAATTACAATCTATTAATAATTTAATCAATTTGAAAAAATATTCAGAAGCTAATTTGGAGAGTAAAATTCTAATTGAAAATAGTTTAAGAGGTTTGGATTATTATCAAAATTATTATCAAATTCCATTATTAATGTGCATTTCTTTAAGTTATCTTGGATGGATTGCTTATTTATTGTTGGTTCTCTTTGATACAGTAAATGAAGTTAGTTTTTATAGAAGTAAGGTATTAAATTTTGTATTTTTATCTATAGTATTTTTTACATTATTTTTAATTTTCATTCAAAAATTGCCATTATTATTTTATTGTTACATGATACTTCCTGAAATATTATGGTACTTTGTTATACAAAAAGTTTTCTTACTTTTACCAGTTTTAAAAAAAATCAATAAAACTATGATTTTATTATATACTTCTATTACTTTAATAGGAATAGAAATACTAGTGATGACTTTTTTTAAAAGATGGTTTCTCTGTATTTCGATTGCTGTAATTTTATTATGGTCAATGTCAATATTTAAATTTCAATCTCAGAAAAAGATTAAATTATTATGGGTTATTTCAGGTATCATTCTTGGTTTTTTTTCTCTTCTACCTACTGTTGGTCATTTACCAAATACTACTAAAACATTTTTATCAGGAATTAGTTTATGTTGTTTGTTCTTTGTATCAGCATTTAAAAAATATGACAATAAATTTTTATTTGTGGTAAGATTATTAGGAATATTAATTTCTACTTGGAATAATTACACAATTCATAATCATTTTAATAAATATCAATCACTTATAAAGTTTAATCAGTGTATTTCTTGGATTTTACTTGTAGCTTCATTTTTCCTTTTATTTTGGGGTGATAAAATGATAATGAAAAAATTAGTCGAAGTATTTATGACATTATCCATTCCATTTATTCTATTATCAATAACTCATGAAGGATTTTTTCTCATGTTTCTCTTTATTCATCTATACTGTTGGATTTTAATTGAAAAATCATTAAATAACCAGCATTCATATTATTCTGATTTTAGAATAGCATATTTTTTTCTTACTTATATTTTTTTGTCATTTTTCGGTTTAGGTAATATTAGTAGTTTAAATTCTTTTGATACAGCATGGGTTCGATGTTTTTTGACTGTTTTCATGCCTTTTATCATGTCTGCCTTAATTATTTTAAAGACTGTCATACCTTTTTTAGTAGTATGTTGTACAATGAGAACGATTACAAGTATTTTGAAAATTCAGAGTGAACGTTTGTTTGTTATTGTTCTTCTATTTTGTAATGTGATGGCATTAAATTTTTTATTCCTTATCAAAAATAAAGGGAGTTGGTTAGACATAGGTATGTCAATATCCCATTACGTTTTGCAACAAGTTACCATTGTCTTTCTTTTGATTTTATTTTATATTGCAAAATTTTTATTACAATTTACTTATAACACCTCTAACAGCTTAGAAAACATTGTAAAACACACCAAACCTTCTAAAAGTCTGCCAATTTTTTATGATCCCACAAAAATTCATAAATTTCAGTAATGTTAAAATATTAATTAATTTATTATGTATTTATTTTGTTACCAAATTTTGTATTCATCATAAGTGATTTTGCATTAAAATATGTGTAATTATTTTTACTAATATTAAAAACAATATTTTAAAAATATAAAACTTTTTTATTTTTATTTTTACTTAAATAGGATAAAAATAATAATTTCAAAAAATTTATAAATATTTAAAAAAGGTAAAGGATAGAAAAAAAATACAACAAATAAAGTATAAATAAGAATGTATATTTAGTTTTATATCTAACATTTATTTAAACAAAATTTATGAAAGAATTAAATAACAAAAATTTTAAAAATAAAGTTAAAAATATATCAAAACCAAATAAGAAACCCTGGTTTTTTTAAAAGGTAATTTACATAAATAAATATATATATAAATATGTACACACATACATTTATACAAAATACTGAATAAATTTATGAAAATATATTCATACAAAATAAAAAAGTTAATATAATAAAAATAATTGCAATCGAAAATGCATTACAAAGTGGAATGTATTAAAGACATAAAGTTTAATACTATTAAAAGTATCTTAAAATTTTTAAATCGTTATAAGTAAAACTTTCAGCAGCTTTGTCATGTATATTTCAATGTAATATTTTTCATAAGAAAACAAACCGTGAACATTTCCCTCGATTTGTGCTGCTGGTGTTCTCTTTTCAATTCTTAAAATTTCTGAATACATCATATGTCTCAACATTTGAATACTTTTGGCACCAATATCTTGGCAACTGTGTCTCATACCACATTGTAAATATGGCAAAAACCTTAATACTGTACCTTTGTCAACTATTGCTCCGCTAACACCTTGTGCAACTTTCACATTATCTAACTCATCATGAAAATACCTGTTAGAAGCTGTACCACTTCCTCTTTTATTCATAGCTTCCAAACTCCCCATGCCTCTATATTTTTTTAATCTTACTCCACCAGAAAAAAAATATCCTCCTGGAGCTTCAGAGGTTCCAGCCAGCAATGATCCCATCATTACAGAAGATGCTCCGAGAGCCAATGCTTTTACTATGTGACCTATAGAAGATATTCCTCCATCAGCAATTACAGGCACATTAAATTCCTTAGCATAATTTGATACTTTAAATACTGCAGTAGCTTGAGCCCTGCCCACAGCCATTACTTCTTGAGTGATGCATATACTACCACTACCCATTCCTACTCTTAAACCATCTACTCCGGCATCAATTAAATTTTTAGCTTGAGCAGCTGTCACTACGTTTCCACCAATAACTTGTAATTCAGGATATTCATTTTTAATATATTTTATCATATCAAGCTGATATATTGAATTTCCTTGAGAAGAGTCTAACACTACTACATCCACTCCTGCTTGAACTAAAAGTTTTAACCTAACTTTATCCTCTTCCCTTGTACCAATTGCTGCACCCACTAGTAGTTGTTTATTTTCATCCTTGCTTGCATTAGGAAAATTCCTGGATTTTTTCAAATCTGTCCTTGCTATCAAAGCAACTAACTCATGGTCATCATTTATTATGGGAAGTTTTCCTTTTTTTGACTTTTCTAAGATGCTATTAGCCTGTTGCAATGTAACTCCTGCATTACTTGTAACTAGGTCTTCAAATTTAGTCATGACAGAATCCAATTTTAAACTGTTATGTAAGCTTTCTTCTAAAAAATCAATATCTCTCGATGTAACAATTCCTACTAATTTCCCACCTAATTTACCATTTTGAGTTATAGGAATTCCGCAAAATCCTTGGTCTTTTTTGATTCTGAAAACGTCAGCCACGGTGTGATGTGGACTCATAACAACCGGATCTCTAATAAAACCCTGTTTATATTTTTTTACTTTGCTCACCTCGTGGGCTTGTTCTTCTGGACTGCAATTATGATGAATGATACCTATTCCCCCACACAGAGCCATTGCAATGGCCATTTCTGATTCTGTAACTGTATCCATTGGAGAAGATACAAGTGGCAATTTAAGATTAATTTTTTTGGTGAGAGGAGACGTCAAATCTACTTCTTTAGCTGCAAAGTCAATGTAGCCGGGCAATATAATAAAATCGTTGTAAGTAACACCGTCTCCTTGACTAAAAAATTGAGGTACACTTACACCGTCTTTTGGCGTAGTGTTACCACAATAACTTATTTCAGTCATTACAAAAAAATAAAATATTTATTAAAATTACAAATACCACGTGTAAACCCAATACTTTGTCTCTGATAAGTGTAATAAAACTCATAACTCTAGAGGCGAGGCCTTCTTTATTACATTTAGAAACGTAATCATTGCTATTTCCAAAGCCTTCTAAATAACATTTTTATTTTACAAAATGTAAACATTGGGCTCTCTTGTTGTCAGTACTACATTGAAATAACTTGAACAAGTAACAATTTTATTATATTTCAAATTTATTTCTTATAAATGACATTTTAAAATATTCATATGACATAGCTTTCATAAACTACTTTTTATAACTTTTATAAAAATCACATTCAAAAAATACATTTTATATTAACTTTAAATTTTGTTTTTACACTGTTACAAATGTCAATGAATTTAAACATTAATTTAACAACAAAGTTTATATTTAGTAAAAAAAAAAAAAGTTTTAATTATTTTAATATATAGTCAGTAAATTTAAATTTACAAATTGACATTTTAATTATTAATTTCGTAAGATTAGTACGTAAATATTTTCAAGAATGTCAACAGTATATGATCCTGATTTAGAATCTAGGGTAAAAAAAGGTAAGTTTACTCTTAATATTTTAATAATAATTTCTTTTTAATATGTATGTTGTATATTTTATTAAAATGTATGTATGAATACTTTTCTTATTTAACATCACTAATAAAACTAAATATATTATAGGAACTGAACGAATTTCAGAAAATATGCATATTATAGCTAATGAGCCTTCCTTGGCATTTTATCGTTTACAAGAACATGTTAGAAAAGCAATGCCAGGAATGGTTCAGAAAAGAGTAGAAGTTACAGCTCTTCATCAAGATTTGCAAGGTTGTTGTTATGATGTGGAATATGCTTTAAGGTAATAAAATATTTAAGCCAAATTGTATGTAAGATATATATAAGTAAAATAAACAGATCCTGTAAATTTTAAAGCAAGTTAAATTAAGTACAATTTATGCTTTCATATTTTCAGTGCTGTTAAAAGTACAGGAAACACAGAAAAAAATTTTGAAAATATTCAATCATTGTTAAAGAAATCTGTTTTTTTATGTCAGCAATTAAAATTTGAAGAAAACAAAAGGTATTTTAAATTTACATAGTTTAATTTTTTAAAAAGTATTGTTTTGTACACATTTTTTTTTACATTTTAGAAACAAAAAAGATTCTCAGTCTACCTTTAAAAGGCTATCTGCCCATATTACATTAGATTTACCCGATTTACCTGATGCTTTAAGAGAAACAGCAAATAAAGTTGAATCGATAATGACTCAAGCCAGACAATCTACCAGCTCGTAAAAAATCTTGGTGATATTTTTTAGTGTAATAATTACAATGTATAAATAAAATATTTATAATATTAAAATGTTATTTAAACAATATTTTTTCTGTAAAAATGATTGAAAATTGACCTATATATACTATAAATTAAATTATAAATATCCATATTATATATACATATACATGCATTAACATTTTTTTCTATAATACGTAAAAATTTTATTTGATTACATATTTTATAGTCTATTAGGAATTAATGATGTAAATACAACTTAAAATTAAAAATTATTTTTATTGAGCCTTCTTATCACTAATAATAAAATTAATGTAGTAAATGTAAAATAATTACATAATTTACTTTTAAAATTTTTACTTTTTTACTTTGTTAATTAATATTCCAACAGGAATAGTATAGTGAAAATGATGAAGCTTAAACCTTTTATGCGGTATATGTAATCTTAATATTAAATAATGTGATGAATATTTATAATGCTATTAAAAGACCTTCCTTAACATTATTTTCTTCTTTGATAGGAATATTTTGTTTTCTGTAATGCTTCCATTCATTAAAATCTGCTAAAATTCTTCTTCCATACAAATTATGGATTTCTCTAAATGATATTTTGTTTTTTTGTGACAATTCACTACGAAAAGCTTGAAAGCTGAAAACATAAAATTTTATTATAATTGCAAATATAAACTTACATAATTTAAAATACATTAAAATTTAAAAAATAATGTTATCAATTAAATACCTTGGAAAAGTATCTGATGTACATTTTACACTTTGAGACCTTTGATGTTGGTAATGAAATCCTTCTTTACAGACAGGTAAACTTTTGTTAAAAGGATTATGCCTTTGCCTCGGAGGAGGATTAGGTGATTTTTTTTCTTTAATGATACCAACTCTTTGTATACTAGCATTATCCAAAGTGGTAGGTATGTCTTGAAATTGATAAAAATTATATTTTTAATTAATTGAATACAATTATTATTTTTAAAATTTTTCATGAAATGACTATTTGTGTTTGTTATTTAAAAGAACTGTTGTAGATAATGTAAAACTTGCATTCATTTTTAAAGTTAAAATAAGCAATTTTTATACCTTCCATTTCATCCAATTGCCTTTGAAGATCAGATACCATAAGTTTCATATAATCATAACTGGCAAAAGCTAATGCCTTCATCCATTGTTCCATAGATTCTTGAGAATAGGCTCCCAGAATGTAACTTCTATTTCCAGCTCCGTGAAAAACAATTTTAAATATAAAATGATCTTCATCTTCTGCTAATTCTGAATGCAAAAAAAAAAAAAAAAAACATTAATTTTCTATTTAAAAAAAAAGTAAAATTGTGATATAACTGATACAAACTACATAAAAGAAAACACTTTCTTTTTTTAAGTATTTTAAGTAATTTTTACATTTTCAGTTAATGTAACTTACCTATGGTGCAGCCCTCTAAAACAATTACACCTAAAGGCTCTTTGTCAGCTGGTTTTTCAAAATAAAATAGCAAATTTCCTTTCAAGACAAACCATCGTTTTTGGAAACCCTTGTTAATTTCTCCCCTTTTTTGAAGCCATCCTTCACGATCTACCGGAGTGGGAGACGTAGCAAATGCAGCTAAATTTTTGTCGTTTATTTTCATAATGCATATATTTCTCTATTTATTTACAATACTTTTAATTTACAGTCGTAGTTTTAAACGTTTTTACATTTAGATGAAAAACAAAGTTGCGACAAGTTAGTACCACGATTATTGTAAACTAAGTAATAGTATGAATTTGTATTATTTTAAAAAAATATTTACAGTTTTTATTAATGATCTTTTACTAAGATTACAAAAGTGTTAATAAAATGAAAGCTATTTATTTAAATAAAAGCTTTTTAAACGTACAAAAATGTTTAATGCCAGATTGTGAATTTTTAAAATTAAATTATGGTAAATACTGTTTATGCACTGTGCAACCAGAGTGTTCTCTTATTGTAAAAATAGGACTCAGCGAAATTAAAAATACTAAAAACATAATTTATTTAGATGATACTGTTTGTAAATATTCTTCAAAAAATTATGAGAAAATTAGTCATTTAGAAAATATTGATTTCAAAGACTTCAAAATTTTAAAAAACCCTATCAAGTCTAAACAAGTTGAAGTTACATTGGTGTGTTCTGATATTTTTGGAGTCCAGAAATTTAAAAATTGCCAACAAGAATTGATCAAAATAATTAAAGCAATTTTTAAGTATTTTACATTTTGTAATAATTCATTATTATCTTTAAAAAAGTTGGGTTCATGCCAAATTTTAGGACTAGAAATTTTGATCATAAGCAGCACTGATATTTTCAATAATAATCAACCTTTTGTAATTGATGAACACACAGATGTTATAATTTCAAAAATTATTAGTCTTTTACAATTTCAGCAATTTGAAATAAACAATAAGTTAGATGAAATTGGTGGCTGCAACCAAATTCATAAAACCTTAAAAGAAGCAGTTGAATTATCAAAGATTAGTTCATCATCAGTTAAAATCATCAATAAATTATTATTGATTGGTCCGAATGGATGTGGAAAAACAACATTAGTAAAAATTGTAGCAAATGAAACTGGTTGTATATTATTAGAAATATCAGCCAATAGTCTTTATGTTTTTAATTCTGAAGTTGAAATGAAAAATATCTTAAAAAAAGCAAAATTGTACATTGCCAATGGCGAGTCCTGTATTTTATTAATTAAAAATATTGATAGTTGTTCTCAAAAAAAAAACATTTCGAAAAAAATTTTTAAAAGTCTCATTGAGTTCATTGAAAATGTTGAAAATGTGTCAGGAATAATGGTTATTGCCACAACAAGTTCTGCTAATGATGTTGACCTGCAATTAAGAATGCCTAAAAGATTTGAAAATGAGCTAGAAATAACCGTTCCGTCGGAAGAAGAAAGAGAAAGTATTCTTTCAATAATTTTGAAAAACTCAAAAATATCTTGTGATGAAATGTTAATTAAAAAAGTCTCTAAATGGACTCCAGGATTTGTTGGAGCAGACTTAAAGTCACTTGTACTAGAAGCTGTATTATTAAGTAAAAAAAATCAGGTATTTTATATAAATTTTAATAATCTGATTTTTTGGTTTTCACTGAGAGTTTTACATGCTCTTCAAAAAGTTTTTTAGCTATTAGAAATTAAATTGAACAATTTAATCATATTAATTTTTAAAAACACCTGTTTTAAAGAAATCGAAACTTTTTTTCAGATGTCTCAGCAGAATATGAACAACGTTTTATTAGAAGACTGTTTTAGGAAAGCACTTACCAAAATTATTCCATCTGAATTAAAAGGAGCAATAGGTTTGTGCTTAACAAATGATATAACTCTTTCAGAAATTGGTGGTTTGGATGAGATTAAAAAAATATTAGAATTAGAAGTAATACTGCAACTTAAATATCCAGAAAAGTTTAAAAAACTTGGTGTTTCAATGACAAAAGGACTTTTACTGTATGGACCACCGGGATGTGCAAAAACTATATTAGTAAAGGCTCTTGCAAAAGAAGCACAAACGACTTTCCTTGCTACTTCAGCTGCAGATTTATACTCACCATATGTTGGAGATGCTGAAAAAAAAATTGTACAGCTTTTTGAAAAGGCAAGATTTGGTTCACCTGCAATTATATTTATCGATGAAATCGGTAAGATAAAAATAATTCTTCTTTTGTCTTTAAGAAAAATTTTCACAAAATATTTTTCACTGTATATTATTTAAATAATAAAAATTGTAGATGCCATTGTTGGAAGTAAATCAGGGGACAGAGAGCATGGTGTTCAAGAAAGAATTTTGTCAACCCTTCTCATTGAAATGGATGGAATTAGCACAAGAACTTTTGCTCAAAACAATAATGTGTTAAATGAGTACTGTGAAACAGATACTTCAGAAAAGTCTGAAGGTTATAAAAGAAACAGTGTCATAGTAATAGGTGCAACTAATCATCCGGAAATGCTGGATGATGCACTTAAACGCCCAGGTCGTTTCGATAGGTTAATATATATACCCCCACCGAGTGAAAGTGATAGGCTTGAAATTTTAAATAAATTAACTAAAAAAATGCCTTTGCATGAAACTGTAAATTTAGAACTCTTAGCAAAACATACTGAATTTTATTCTGGAGCAGATTTAAGAAATATTTGTCAAGAAAGTGGTCTTAGTGCTCTTAGTGATAATGAAATGAGTCCTGAATTTATTTATCAGAGTCATTTTGAAAAAGTTTTAAGTGAATATAAACCATCTTTAAATCAAAAGCTTATTGATTTTTATGAATCATATCAGAATACTGATAAAAAAATTATTTAATTATATTTTTTTTTTTTTCAATACATCAACCTCAAAGTCATTTTCGTAATTTTCAATCATTTAAAATTTAAAAAAAAAAAAAAAAGAAGGAAAATAGTTAAAAATAATTTTTTTTGGTTTTCACTGTTTTCTTTTTCCCTCCAAAAGAGAATGATCCCCACAATAATATTTCTTATTATGTAGAAAATTAAATTCTAAGGAAAGCAAATAATACACATTTTTTTTTCAAATAATATTTTATTTTAAATTAAACTTCGTCTTCTCCGATTCTTTCGAAATATATAACCAGCTCACAATGGCTCGTATGAGGGAAAAGATCTACGGGAATAGCTTTTACTGGTAAAAAAGCTTCCTCTCTGTAAATTTTAGATGCAGCTCTACCCAGATCTAAAAAATTTTTCATGGCTGCCTTGGGATCACAGGAAACGTAAATTAACTTTTTTATAAGTTTATTTTTCCTTATTTGTATTAAAGCTTCACTTTCTAAAAAAATCAATAACAAAATTAAAAAATAAATAAATTTGATATTCGTTGTTAAATTAGATGAAAAAAAAAGTCAAGGAATGTATTTTCATCTTACGAAGGCCTGCTCTTGGTGGATCAACAACTGCAATTATTTCTTTCTTTGTTGCTTTTAAAGCCACACAATTGAGAATATCTTCTGCTTTTCCACTGAAAAACTGCGTATTATTTACACCGTTTAATTCTGCATTTGCTTTTGCATCCGCTATAGCTTCAGATGATATTTCAAGACCTAAAACTTCTCCACATTTCTAAAATAACAATAATAATAAGAATAAGAAATTTTCAACTTGGATCAAGTTTTTTTTTTACTTTTTTATTTGCTTACATCGGATAAACATATACCGATAGAACCGGTACCGCAGCAAACATCTAATAATGTAACATCTTTTGATAATTCAGAAAGTTCAGCTATAGAGTCATATAATATTTCAGCTACATTAGTATTTATCTGAAAAAAAGCTTGAGGAGAAATTCTAAAAGTTTTTCCTAAAATTTTTTCTGTTATGTAAGTTTCTCCGAATAGATGTTCGTATAAAACTTCATCATTTTGTGTCCTTTTCTTTTTCATTAATTGTAAATACAATGATTTAACTTGGCACAACTTTCCCTCCCCTTCGACAAAATAATTCAATATATTATTTTTAATGAGACTTAAATCAGCCTGAGTCAATTCTTGTGGAACGATTCCAATAATTATCATCAATTCTTTTGTCCTAAACCCATATCGAACAGTAAGCTGTTTCCAATGTCCTAAAAATTTATTTTTTTTTACAATTATAATTTTAAATTTTCTATAAAATATATAATTAATATATAAATTATATAAAAATACCTTGATTTAATTCATAATTGAAAACATCATATTCAGAATTCTGAACAAATTTCTGAAAAATTTTAGCAGCATCTTTCATCTGTTGTGGTACATTAGGAACATTATCAACTGGTGCAACACTAGTCGAGCCTTGAGCATAACTTCCAAGACGAAATCCAACCGTTTTTTCTCCATTTTCTTTATTTATTCCTAAAACAAATAAGTATTTAACTGAAAAATAATCTACAAGGATTAAATTTATATTATGTATTAACAAAAAAAAAAAGTATTTATTTATTTACCTATTGAAAATTCACATTTATTTCTGTAGCCATTAATTACATCAGAATATTTAATTGGAAATAATTCACATGGTAAACCATTATATTTTGCCTTTTGCAATAGCCACCAGTTTAAAACTTTTGGATTTACTTTCACTAATTTATTTCCATATTGTTTTAATAATTCTTCGATAAGATGCGTTTTTTTTTCTAGCTTATTAATTTAATAAATAACGAATAAAAATTTGATTGCTATTTTGTAAATTATATTTTATTTGTGTTTTTTTTTTTTATTCTCAATTATTAACATTTAAAATTTCTTTAATAAAAATTACCTGCTTTTCATAAGGGATTTGCCAATATGGAGTTGTAGCATCTTCAACTTTTAAAAACAATTCATTATTGTCTAGTTTCGGTTTTTTACTTTTATCGTCTTCATCTGTGCAAGCAAGATTTCTTTTTTTTACAAGTGGATCAGGCACAGGTTTTGCTTCTCCTGCTTTTAAATTTAAACCTTTCCATTTATAATTATTTAATGTTTTTAAAGCATGTAATTTTTCTTCTTCAGATTTAAAACAAACATAAACCCAAGATCTTCTCTGAGTGTTTTGTGGCAACTTGATTTTTGAAGGATTCAATTTTAGCTTTACATTTAATAATTTTTTTAATTCCTGAAAAATAATTTTGTAAAAAAGTTCTTATTTTTAAGAGGGATGTGCAGGACACTCAGAAATTGAAAAATTGTTATTAAAATATTATTTTAATTTGTTTAATGTAATTTTTTTTTAAAAATATGATACTTGCTTTAACTCCAAAATATTTTGGAAGATTTTTAATTTCAACTTTGAACTTTTCTGATGTAAAATCATTTCTGGTAACATATGCATAAGGATCATCATTTGCTTCATTTATTAGAGAATGGTTTTCAGAACCCTCGGTTAAATCAGTCACACAATCCGTAAATTGTTTTTCTCTATCATTTAAATCATTAGATTCTTCTGTGTGTTCCATTTTAATTCATTAAAATTAAAGAAATAATTATAAAAAATATCTTAATAGTTACTCTATTAATTATGTAATCTAATGAAAAAAAAAAAAAAAATTATAGATTTAACATTGATTAAAATTACATTAGTAAATTTTTTTTTTTTTTTTTTAAATCATTAAGATTTGAATGATCAGTAGAAATTTAATCCACATTTTTTTTTTTTTAAATTTTAACTAACCGTACTAATCATCCATAACACATTTTTAATAAACATGACATTAGGGCTCTCTGGTGTTTAAAAGCAGCATCACGTGTTGTGTATTTTAGACATTAAAGTTCAATATAAAAAATGGACGTCATAACAGAAACTAGTTTAGAAGCTCTTCTTCGTAAGTTTTTATCTCATTTGTTTACATATATTCAAGTATAATTTATGCCGTGTACTTCATTAAAGTGTATTTCAAATTTTAATTAAAAATATTATTTGTGAATTTCGGGAAAACAACAAAAATTTTAAATCGGGAAAAAGATATTTACCGCTTCCCTTTAAATTTCTGTTACTGGGAGGGATTCATAATGAAATATTTATGATTTTTACTTTGTAATATGTTTATTATTTACATTGTATTGTATGTCGTGAATCAGGATACAAAATTTTATTCAATAAAATATTTTTATTGACTTTAATAATCATTTGGTAGATTTTTTAACGCTTAAAAGGTTTCTTTTTCAATAATTCTTTTACGTCATTTTCAGAACGAGCTACTGATTTTAGAAATAAAGCTACTGACACAGCTGCAATTGAAGCGTTTTGTGGAATAATTAAAAAAGAACCTGAAGGGCCTTGGATAGCTGCAAAATTAATTGCTTCCAAAATTCAATCTTCAGAAGAATGGGAAGCATTACAGGGTCTTGGAGTACTGGAGACATGCATGAAAAATTGTGGATCATCTTTTCATTCTGAAATTGGAAAATTTAGATTTCTAAATGAAATGATTAAACTAGTATCCCCTAAGTTTTTGGGACCAAAAACTCCTGTATCTGTAAGAAATGAAGTTTTAAAAATGATGCACGATTGGACATTACATTATCCTAAAGAGCATAAGATAAAAGAAGCCTATGACATGCTTATCAAGCAAGGAGTCATTGAGAAAAATTCTAACTCCACAGAGGGAAATTCAAAAGCTTCTTCGGTGGTTCACTTACCTCAAAAAGAAAACACACTTTTTGAAGATGAAGAAAAGGCAAGATTATTACAAAAATTATTACACAGTAAAAATCCAGATGATCTTCAAGCTGCCAATAGACTAATTAAAACTATGGTAAGAGAAGATGAAAAGAGAGTTGAAATTAAAAGTAAAAGAATTAGTGAAATAGAAACAATTAGAAACAATGTCAGATTACTTAGTGAAATGTTGGAGACTTATAAACCTGATTCCTCATCTAGTGATGAATTTGATTTAATTAAAGAATTGCATCTCAGCTGTGAAAGACTTAAACCAAATATTATGAGACTTGCATCAGATGTTCAAGACAATGATGAGTTTTTAAATCAAGTTTTATCTGTAGATGATGAATTGGATCAGGTATTGAAAAAATATAATACAATTATCTCTGAAAAAAAATCATCATCTTTCAATTCATTTATCGGTGAAGAATCTAAAAATATGCCTGCTTTATTGGATTTAAGCTCTCCAATTAATGATATTGTGCCTCTTTCTCTAGAATCCAATGAAAATTATGAAGATATATTATGTAAACCCATTCCAAATACAGGTAATGAAAAAATTAAATTTATTTTTTATGTAAAATTTTTTAATTTATTAAAAATTATTTCTACTTCTATAAAACTTTTTTTTTCTTTTTTTTTTTTTCATATGACTGGATTCTGCTCTCCTGATTTCTTAAAATAATTCTCAAGTAGATAAATAATTTCTTAAAATAGTTTTTGATCATTAAAATATCAATTTCAAAAACTTAATATAAAAATGGCAAATAGATCTTGGAAAAAAAAAAAAAAAAAAAAATTTAATTTCATTATTTATTGTAGGTTCAAATTATATGAATTCTTTGCCTTCGATAATTTCAAATACAGAAAGTTTAGAACCGATAATATGTGAAAATAAGTCATCAAAAAATTCTTTGGATGCTGTTTTTTCATCACTGAGTTACCAAAGTAATAATAGTTTAGAACCTTTAGGTTGTCAAATGCTTGATCATCAGCCTAAACCAGAAAAAGTTATAACGTTACAAAAAAATAATAAATTAAAAGCTTTAAAAGAATTAGATATATTGAGTGAAACATTATTGCAACAGTGTAAAGTCAATGCTAACCCAAAGTAAGATTTATATATTATTCAAAAATAAATATTTTAAAATGTTTGTAGTAATATAAAAAAAAAAAAAAAAAAAAAAATGAAAATTTTTTTTTTTTTTCAGTAAAAATGATACAAACATCCTTTGTCTCGATACTGAAAATACAGGTTCATCGAATACAATAATTAAAAATAAATCGATAGACACAGAAGTTTGTGAAAAGAATGATAAATCCACTGATCTCTTAAATAAAGTTACATCACCTGAAAAAAATGAAAAATCATCAGACACAGTTGACTCCAAAACAAAAGAAGACATAAAATCTCTGACAGACATTTTTATATCTTTAGACAATATTAAACCGAGTTCTATCCCTCCGATAAATTTAATTGAAGAAAAAAATGGGATTTCAGTTACGATTCATGTTGCAAAAGATACTCCAAGAGAAGATGTGACTGTTTTTGTTATAACTACCCTTAGTAAAAATTCATCATCATTAACTAACTACCTGTTTCAAGCCGTTGTACCTAAGGTAATTTTAAAAATCACATCATCATCATCATCATCATCATCATTTGTTTCAAATAAAAAAACAATTTTAATTTGATTTATTATTATTTTTTTATTTAGAGTTGTAAACTAAAACTTCAACAACCTTCTGGATCTGAATTACCTGCACACAATCCATTTTTACCTCCATCAGCAATAACTCAAATCATGTTGATAGCAAATCCAAATCGAATTAAAGTAAATTTAAAATGTATGATTAGTTACACGATGGATGGTGAATCATTTACAGAAATGGGAGAAGTTGAAGATTTGGCCAACTCACCATAATATCGAAATCGAAAAATGTTTTTTTTAAATGTTTTGCTTTTTAGTAAATCGTTACTGCTTTCACATAAAAGTAAAAATTTATTATTATTATTATTATTTATTATTAATTAATTAATTACTTAAACACTATTTATATGAAAATATATTTATATAGATACGTTATTATTTCTAACGCATTTATAGAAAGGTATTAGAGTTTTATTTAAGTTATGATTTTTATCAATAAAATATATATATATACATAGTTACGATTTAGATTAATAAAATTAGTACGAATGTGATGACGATGACGTAATAATCGTTCATCTTTAAAATTTTTGTAAAAATTATTTGACGTTTAAATCGTTAAAAAAAAACTCTAAATTAGTTTAATGAAAAAAAAATAAAAAAAATTTGTTATTATTTCAGTAGAATGGTATTAGGCTTTAAAGCACGCTATTTATATATATTATGTATACATAAGACGCAATAAATGTTATTTAAACATTATTATTCTGTTACTTACTACAAATAAAATATTCATTTTAATATTTTTATTTAATTTAAGAGTTAGTTGGTAAATTCGATTTCATAATTTTTTTATTAATATACTTATGTAGTGTATTAATTCTTATATATTCATTTAATAAATTATATTTTAAATTATTTTTTTTACCAAAAAAAAAAAATTTTTCAATTCCATATATATATTTGTTAAAATCGAATAAACAAATTTTGAATTGAAACTTGTTGAGATGTAACTCCCTGATTAAATGGGCTCACGAGTACTACTTAAATTTATGAGTAAAGTATCACTTTGAAAATCAGACTGATAATAATTATAATAATATAATCACTTAAAAAAGTTACATAAGTAGGTATTCCTTTGTCTTTCTTTTAAAGTTTATAAAAAGCTATAATTAAATAATAATGATCACAATTTTCTATTTAAAAATTATACATTTAAAGGTGAAAAATAAATAAAATTTAAAAATAGTACTAATTTTTAAAGTGCCAGACTTTATTTTAATTTATAAATCTTAAAAAATTTACAACTAATATCCTTACGATTACTTATTACTTAACATTGACTTTATTAATACATTTTAGAGTTCAAAGAAAACTAATAAAACTTGTTTTTAAATAATAGTCAATTCACAAAAAGATAATAAAGTTAATACAAGCCCACAGGCAACTTTAAATTTATCGTGAGCTGAATAAATTTTTTTATCAAGTTACATCCACCAAATCTTCATTTAATGTTTTGCTTTATTTCATGGTAACGCTTCATCTCTGAATGCTAAAGCAGTTATAGCTTTTTGATGGCCATTATAATCTCTTTTAACTTTACCAGTTTCTACATTCCATAGCCGAGCGATCCCATCAGAAGATGCTATAATTTATGTTAATAAGATTATTTTACGACATAAAAACAATCATTCTAGTTCAAATTTGAAGTATGAATATTTTAACAAACCTGTTAATATGTATTGAGAATCCACACTTAAAGCAGCTTTCCAAACCCATCTTTGGCCCTCAAGTTTTAATTCTTGATAAAGTGAAAAGTCAGCAGTTTTCCATACTCGAGCTGTTTGATCTGCTGAAGTGGTAACTAATAATGTAGAATCAGGACTAAACACACAACTAAGAGCATATTTGTTATGAGCTACAATTTTATGTTTTGGATTAAGTTTAGTTCTTTCATCTCCTCCACTGTTTGTCAAAGACCAAATGTAGCAATGTCCTTTATTATTTACAGCTGCCATATAAGAGCCTTCAGGATCAATGCAAATGTCCTGAATTGAAGCTTCTGCTTCCGGTATCTAAAACAATTAAATTAGTGAAAATTCAGAAGATTTATGTATCAAAAAAATTTGCAACAAAAAGAATTTAAAATAATTTACTAATTGTTCATTATGATCAGTCTTCAGATCCCATAAATGAATTACTCCGCTTAAATCTCCTACAACTAATTCCGATTGATTCGGATGCAATTTTACACAATTGACAGGAGCAGAAACTTGAAAAATTCTTTGACATTGTAAATTTCTTGACCTTAAATCCCAAATTCTTGCACTACAATCTTCTCCTCCAGTGTACATCCATTTACCATCTTCTTGAAAGCCCACACTAGTAACATTTTTTGACACCATTTCGTAATTTATTACTGGATTTGGATTCTTTGAATTAAGTTCATACATTAATATTTCTTGGTATCCTGCAGCAGCAATTCTTTGTTTGTCAGGTGTGATTTCAAGATCATTAACTTGCTTTTTCAATAAATTAAGGACTTTAAAATATAAAAAAACTTTTGAATGTACTAGGATAATTATGATAAAAGTTAAAAACAAGTAAATTACTTTAGAGTAAATAAGTATTGTTTCAATCTTCAGAAATACCTTAAAAAGTTGTGGTAATTGTAATTATTTAATTAGTAATTAATTTTATAAAGGATACAGATCCTGCATGTTGAAAAGTTCTTTGACATACACCTGTTTTAGCATGCCATAATTTTACTGTATGATCATAACCTCCTGTCGCAACAATAACTTCGCTGTTGCTATTACTTGGCTCAGTTAACATTGTCATACTTTAATTTTTAAAACATTAGCACAATTTTTATATAAATATCAAAAAATTAGAAAAATATAAACGATTACAGATAATTAATTATTATTTTGATTTACTACATCATAATCATCCCTGAAAATAATAATAAAAAATGCTACACAATACTTGAAAGGGAAAATTTTTTAAATTTTTAGATAATTTCATGGTTAATGTTTACAAAATACAGTTTGTACAACTTAACATTTTAAAATTAGTTTAAAAATTTTTGGCGGGAAAATGTATGTACACCTTGTAATAAAGTTAAAAATTAATATTTAACATTGAAAATTAAAAAAAAAAAAAAAACATTTCTTTTCTTCTTGTATACCATTCATTGATTTACTTATTAAATTGCATCTAAAATTTTATTTCCAAAAATCATAAACTTAAGTAGTATGGAGAGAATTCAAAGTTTGATCAATATTTGGTTTTGGTTTGGTAGTAGACAAGAGTGTTTTAACTTATACCTTAAAAAAATGAGTTCAATAAATGTTTATAATAAGGTACCTCAACCTATTATTTTGGATAATTATGAAAGAGTGGCTAAAAATAATGAAACGGATCAAAATTGACCTTATGGGCCGAACACATTAAAAATGTTAAAATCATGTACGAGACTTTTTGACGATCTACAAAAAGTTGAAAATAAAAATTTAGAATTACCGATTCCATTTCCGTACGTTTTTTTAAGTCCCGAAATGGAAAACAAGATGAATACTGAAAAGAGATATGGTAAGGATTTTTATAGCGCATTTGGTTTTTCAAAAGAATTTAAATCTGCAGTAAACTATATAAAAAAACAAAATTTACTTAGTGTCGATGAAAATAAAACCTCTGATGAAAAACCCTCAGATGAAGAACTTTATCCTTTATCAGAAGACATAAAAAAAAAATATGAATCCTTACACGCACCATTATTTAATTTTGAAATGGACCAAGAGGTAAAAGAATCTACTGGTGTGATTAAAAAAGATGAAGAAGAAAAGTCTAAATTAGAAACCAGGTATGACGATGATGATGAATTTTTATGTGACACAATGTCAGGATATTGGAGATTACTTTCAGGTTTTGATGAATTTAAAATTTCACCTCCTAATTTTGATGCATATGCTGAGGGTAAAAAACATTGGTTGGAAACAAAACCTATTCCACCTCAAGTATTAGATGAATCAATAAATAAATGTTTAAATTGGATGAATAAATATTTCAAAGATTAATTTGTCAAGTAAAATTAACATAATTAGTATTACATACAAAAACAATTATTAAAAGTTAAAACAAAATTTTTTTTTTATTAATGATAAAAATGTAGAAAACTTGAATTTGCATACATGGCTGATAAATGAAATTCAAGTTTATTTACATTTTATTAAAATAATATCAACATGACAAATTAAAATAATAATAATAATAATAATAATAATAATAATAATAAACCATTTTAAAACTTAATAAATAAACTTTAAAAGAAAATAAAAAATAAGCACTATAACAATTGAATTTTTTTAAAGCTTTTATACACATGAATACAATATCAAATAATTTAAATTATTATTATTATTATTATTATTATTATTATTATTATTATTATTTAGAAAAATTAAATTAATAAAACTTTTCTTTTAAAATAAACAAAAGATTGTGGAAAATTTTTTATGTAAACTCCAACAACAACAAAACAAAAAACATGTTTTAAATAAATTTTGGATTAAGTACAAAACAAGAGAAAAAGAAACAAAATGAAATAATAATAATAATAATAAATAATTATTAAGTACTCAAAAATAAATAAATTAATTTTTTATTTATAAATTTAATTAATTTTGTTATGTAAAAAAGCATAAGTTATATATAAATGTAAAGAAGCCATTTTTGTTTGAATATATTATACATAAAATATTACTTATATATATAATTATCTATAAACTTTTTTATTTTTAATAACTTATATTATTTTATTATAAATTATATTAATTTTTTTTATAAATCACCAAAATGACTGATTTGGTGATTTATTTATTTAACTTAAAAATATTAATTAATTACTATACATATCCTTTTTTTTTTCATTTATAAAATTATTTATTATGTAATTTCGTTAATTTTAATTCGGGTACAAAATTTTTTTCTTACACACATAATAAAAATGCATTATTATATATTTATTTAATATATATATAAAAATATTATTCGTTTAATAATAATTATTTATTTAATTAATTAATTTTTTATTAATTATTGTATCTTCGAGCAGTATTATATAATTTGTTTACATATTCTTATAAATTAATTATTAAAATGCAATTAACTAAATTTTAACATAAGTAATATTATTATTATTATTTATTTTTTTAAATCTAAATTATATCTTTTACATTTTTAAATACTATTTTATTATTATTATTATTATGTTTTAATAGTTGGAAAAGTTTTTGATTTAATAATTAATTAATAAATAATCTGGACAATTTTTTGATTGTTGTAATATTTTTGGACATTTTTTTTTTTTTTTATTAGAGACAAGAAATTTCACTTCCAATTGTTTAAAAATATTTTTTCTTTTATGAATGTAAGCAGGTGGTGATAGTGATAATAATAATAATAATAAATATAATAATACATTATTAAAGAGTATTGATTATTTTTTGATTTACATAATTCATAATTTTAGCATAACAATCTAATTATTATTATCTTAAACTAAACTAAAACTAAAATGTATAATTTTTTCTTTACGGACTTTATTATTATTATTTTTATGCAGTATTTTTATGAGTTTTTTTTTTTTTTTTTAAATTAGTTATTTGTTTATAATTTGTGATAATGATATTTAAATATTTACTATTTTTGAAATTAACCTCCTACTAATTATATATATTTTGTTTACTCTAAACGACAAATACATAACCATTTATGCTATTGATATATATATATATATGTAAGCAACATTCATTAAGTATTTATTTATTAAAATATTTTAATATAATAAAAATAAAATTATTGTATCCTTAATAAAAAATTTAATATCATTTATAAAAGTAGAATTATAATAGAATAAAATAATTTTTCTACTATAATTATTGATTAATAAATGCTTTAAGTTGATGTATTTATGCAGTAAATTAAAAGGGCTAAATTTACATTGAAAAAAAAAAAAATGGCGGAAAATTACTTTTAAAAGATTCTGTGATTTATTAACCAAAGTTTGAAATAATACTTTTTTTTTTTTTTTGAGATTCTGAAATAATTGTACTGCTTTAATAAATACAAGAGTAAAAAATTTACAACAGCAGATATTTTTAAAAATTAATAATTATAATATAAATTGGAGTTTTTAAACAGCCTGACTATTAACTTCAATAC
This sequence comes from Pediculus humanus corporis, assembly GCF_000006295.1. Lineage (NCBI taxonomy): Eukaryota > Metazoa > Arthropoda > Insecta > Psocodea > Pediculidae > Pediculus > Pediculus humanus. The sequence goes on along the minus strand of NW_002987070.1, from coordinate 5,263 downwards.
TACTTAATTTAATCTGGTTAGCATCTGATGAAACTCCATTAACTGCAATCACTTGTTGGTCCCTCCATGGCGTTGTTAATTTTTTTATTCTCTAAAAGGAACAAAATTTACATTTTGATGTTTTAATACAACATCTTCAATTACAAACATTTTTTTTAAAAAAGAATTTATTTTACTTGTTTGAACGTTCCCGGAGTTACGATTAATTTATAAGCGGCCATTCCAGGTATCATACACATGCTGGATGCAGCAATGACCCAACCGATTGCATTTGCCCAAGAAGGATAAATATAATGTTCGTAGGATAAGGGTTCGTAACCCACAAGACCATAAACTATGATAAACTAAAAAAAAAGAAAAATTTCAAATTTTGTGCCATTTTAAAATATTAACATCTCTTATACCAGCAGGATTAATCACCAGCAAGAAAACGGGAGCAGCAAATTTCCAACAAATTTGCCAATACATTCCAGGAACAAAACCGATCATGTCTTTAATATCATCACAAAATCTTTTGTTACCTAAACAAAAAATAATTAATATAATAAAAGTAGAAAAAATATAAAATTTTAATGGGGTAAATTTAAGGTACCATACCATAAATCCAAGCAACGGCAATAGATTCAAATAGTACGGCAAATAACATTGAATAACCGGCAGCATATCTATCCAAGAGATTAAAAAAATAGAAGCCACCCTAAAAAAAAAATGAAAATTATTGTGAGTGCTTTCATCGGCGAAGAAATAAATATTGCACGTGATGACATACCTGAGTACACGAAGCCAAACCTACTAAAAAGTACACGGTAAATAAACAAAGAACGAATATTTCTCTATTCCGACCAATTAATGGAAATTCATCGCTTAGAGCCGTTATAATGGCTTCCGATCCGCCAAACTAAAAAATTAGAAATAATTACTAACGTGAAAGTATATCAGTGTGAAATGTTTGAATAAATTCATAATCATTTTACCGAACTATCCAATCCTAATGTTAGGAGCATCATGAAAAAAATCAATGCCCAAAAAACACTTCCAGGCATTGTTGCAATTGCCGCAGGATAAACAACAAAAACCAAACCTGGACCCTCAGTCGCAACTTCTTGTATGGATCTGTTGGTCACGTGTGCCATATAACCCAAAACGGAAAATATAACAAATCCAGCAATGAAACTCGTGACGGAATTGATGACACTCGTAATAACCGCATCCCTATTAAATAATAATAATAATTATTATTATTATTTTAAAAAAAATATGAAATAATAATTTATTAAAACTTTAATTAATTATCTTACTGATAAACATTATTATGATATTTATTATAAGAAGCGTAAGCCAAAAGTACACCAAATCCAGGTCCGAGAGAAAAAAAAACTTGAGTTGCTGCATCGACCCAAACCTGGAAAATTTCGAATGAAGTTTTTGAAAGGAAAATTATTTTAAAAAAAAAAACGACAGAAATTTATAAAAAAATTCACTTTTTATAAAATCACGTCAAAATGACGGGTGAGAAAATCGTTGTTGTCAAGTTCATTGAACCTGTGACGCGTTTAAAATCCAAAATAATAATAATAATAATAATGTTAATAAATTAATTACGCTTTTTTTCACTTAATTACGTGGCATTTTATTTATTTATTATTAATTTAAATTAATTCTAAAATAAATTTCCATGTGAAAGAAACCGGAAATTTAAAAAATCATACACTACTACTCCTATTTGAAAAAAAATGAAAATTTTTTTATTTATGAAACGGTTGGGAAACTTTTGAATTTAAATTTAAGAAATCCGAAATTATGTATTTAAGCGAAACACGTTGATAGAAAAAAAAAAAACATGATATTTCCATTTTAGAAATTTTTTATTCTCTGAATTCGTCGTGACTTTTTTTTTTTTTTTTTTCTATAACATTTTACATAAAATATTTACCAAAGCACTATTTTAAAGACGAATTTTCCTTTTTTTCTTTTTTCATTCTTAAAATCTCTCCAGAAAAAAAAAAAAAAAAAAAACGGTAAAATCCATTTTTTCTTTCGATTTCATATACGTTTACGTTATAAAATTTTCTAAACGCTAAACGGTAAAATTCATTATTATTATTATTATTATTATTATTTTGCTAGAAATAAATTTATGAAAACTATTTTTACCTCTGCTTTCGTAATAACAGAAAAATTAGGACTTAAATAATATTTAATTCCTTGAACGGATCCAGGAAGTGTTATTCCACGTATGAAAAGTATTAAAAGAACTATATATGGAAACAATGCGGTAAACCAAACGACCTAATTATAATAATAAAAAAAATAATAATTATTATTATTATTAATGAAAACGATTAACAACTGGAAAATTTGTTGTTTTGTATACACATACCTTTCCAGATGTTGAAATCCCTTTCCATAAACTAAAATAACAAATAACGTAAACGGCAAATAAACATAATGCAATATCCCATTTAATCGTTCCAAGATTATCCAATCCGGAGCTTTTATCAAGTTCTAGAATTTTCCGTCTGGAAATCATAAAGAAAAACTACAAACCGTCATCAACCGTTAAAAAATGGTTTTAAAAAAAAAAAAAATACTCACGTGAAATATTCGGAAGCAGCAGAAGTATAATTTTCTAATTTTATTTCCGTATCAGATGAATTTCCCATATAATCAAATGTTCCATTATCCATCCACGCGTTAACTTCCAGCTAAAAAAAAAAAAAAAAAAATTTTTTTTATTAAAGTTTTTTTCCAGTTTTCCAGTGATAATTCGTGTTAATTGTACTTACCAGTCTGCAATTTGGAGTGTTCCATGAATTGTTACAACTTATCCAGGGTAATTCGCTCGTGAACGAAGCAAAAAAAAATCTTAAAGCCCATGCAATGATGACGTTGTAAT
>NW_002987070.1:0-1467 GCF_000006295.1 Pediculus humanus corporis | reverse complement strand
ATAGAGAGAGAGAGAGAGAGAGAGAAAGAGAGTGAGAGATAGAGAGAGGGAGAGGGAGAGGGAGAGAGGGGGTGGGAAATCAGCTTAAAACTATTGATAAGAAATCATTTAAAAATTTATTATTACTTATAAAAAAATGGCACTTGCCAAGAAAAAAAAAAAATTTTTTGCATAATTTCTTTTTTTTTTGTTATTTATTACATTAATAACAAGGACATTTTTTTTTTAATAAATAAATAAATAAATATATCAAATTGTAGCCCGTAAAATATTTATTAACTTAAAAAATAATTAAATTTAATAAAAAATTTTTTTGTTAATTTTTTGCAGTTTGCATTGAAAATTAATTTAATTTTTTTTTTTTTTCCATTGGATTTTTCCATTGGAAAATTTTTTCCTTTTTTTTTTTTTAACATACGTTTATCAAAGATTATAATAATAATTATTATCATTTTTTTTTTTTAGGTTCGTAGTAATAATTAAAAGTGTGAATTTTTTTTTTAATAAAAAAAATCGAGTAAAAGTTAAATAATAATTTTATTAGTTCAATTTTCTTTTTCTTTTTTTTTTTTTTTTTTGTAAAACAAGAGAAAAAAAAAAAAGGACCGAAAATAGAAAATGGAAAGAGAAAATTTAGTCTAATTAAAAGGGAAAAGGTCTATTGATCAGGGAATATTATTATTACAAAGGAAACTTAATTATAAATGAAAGGAGTTGGTTTTCTCTATAGGAAGGTGTCGTCTAGTCTTTAAAATTATTTTTTTTTTTTTATCACAAAACAAAAAAAATTTTCCTTTTTTTTCCGAATAGTTTTCCAGCCCCCCAATTAAATTTTACAAAAAAAATTTTTTTTAATTGTTATCATTAAGAGAACAACAACAGCAAAAAAAATTTATATATAATAATAATAAGTACTACTACGGTTAGAGATTTTGACATAAGAAGTAAAAGATTTGACTTTTTATATCGTGGCATTTTTCTCTTTCCCTTCCTCCCCCCCCCTTCCCACAAGAAAAAAAAGAAAACTTTTCCCCAGAGGATTTCCCGTAAGGAAGTGAATCGTTCTTAAATCCTACTTTCTCCCACGATTGAAAAGTAATTCTCAAGGATTTGAGACTTTCCCAACCGAAATTTTTTTTTTTTTTTTAACATTTTCTAAAAATCCGAATCACGAATTATTATTATTATTATATACGAAAACAATAAAAAAAGAAAAAAAGGAAAATCTAAACGATTTTAACGAGTTTTTTATTATTTTTAAAAATTAATTTTAAAAAATTTTTCCTTTTTTTAAATTAACAACACAACACAAAAAAATTTCAATCTTTTATAATATAAATGAAAAGAGGTGTGTGTGAGAGAGAGAGAGAGAGAGAGTAAGGTCAAGCCTTTTTAAACCTTTTTTTTTTTTTTTAATAGTGATAATTCATTTTTCATGTGACCGTTTTTTTTTTTTTTTCAAAAGCT
>NW_002987071.1:19365-20807 GCF_000006295.1 Pediculus humanus corporis | reverse complement strand
AACAATAAAAAAAAATTAAAAAAAAAGAAAAAAAAACGACGAATTTACGACTTGAACTTAAAGTTTATGAACAAAAAAAAAAAAAAAAAAAAAAAATTAAAACGACTTTTTTTGTTCTTTTTTATTTTTTTTATTTTCTTCGATTTTTTTAAATCAATAAAAAAATTTCGTGTCATTAAAATAAAAAAAAAGAAAAGAAAAAAAAACTTAATTTTTTTTATATTTATAATAATTTTTCGTTTTTATTTATTTTTTTTCCAATATGGCGTCGTTTTTTCTCCAACATGATGACGTTTTTTTTTTTTCAATATGGCGACGTATGTTTTCAATATGGCGTCGTTTTTTTTTTCTTCAGTATGGCAACGGTTTTTTTCCAAGATGGCGACTTTTCTTTTTAAATTAACGCGTAATGGCGTCGAGTAGAAGTTAAAATTAAAAAAAAAAAATTTTTTTAAATTTTAAATTTAATTAAAAGTGTTTAAATAATAATAATGAAGATAATAGAACGTGATAAGGTAAATTTAAATAAATTATTATATTTTTTTTTTTTTTTTTTTAAATGAAAGAAAAGAAAAGTAATCAACAGTAATGGCGGCGGTTATAAATCAAATTAACCTAAAACCAAAAAAGTTTTTTTTTATTTTTTTTATTTTATTTTCTTAACTGAAATTAGATATTTTTAAGAAAAAAATAAAATAAAATAAAATCTAAAACCAGACACTTGATTGTAAATAATAATAATAATAATAAAATGAGAGCACATAGTAAACTAAAAAAAAAAAAAAAAAAGTTAAAATGTTTTTAAAAAATTTTAATGTCCGACACATTTTTTGGCCGCAAACAATTGTAGTAGGCTGCGTCTTAAATAAATAAATGAAAATTCGAAAATAATAATAATAGTAATAATATTAATAATAATAATTATTACTATTCCCATAAAAAAAAAAGATTTTCTACTTAATTTTTATTTTGTTACGTCTATGGTGGTGGTGGTGGCATTAATAAATAATAACCTTCCGATGAGTGGTGTGGTACCAACTTTGAAAAAAAAAAAAAAAATTCCCCTCCCTCGACAACCTTTTTTTGTTTTTTTATCTATGAAATTTTTTTTATTGATTTAATAACGATTTCGTTATTATTATTATTATTATTTGGTTTTTGTCAAAAAGAAAAAATTTCTCATGTGTTAAATTTGATGACGTAAAACGTCACGGGAATGAAAGGGAGGAAGGAAGAGGGTGTGGAGGGGAGGGAGGGGAAGGGGAAAAGGAAAAAAGATTTTTGTTTTTTGTTTAAAGATGACCTAGAGTATTAATTTTTTTCCCTAAAACATTTGACATTGATTTATATCGATTAGTTTCCCCTCCCCCTTTCCCTCCCTGCATGAGCCGACATAAATTTTTATAAAAGTAAATAAATTAAATTTATCAAACAAAAAAAAA
>NW_002987071.1:3179-19058 GCF_000006295.1 Pediculus humanus corporis | reverse complement strand
ATATATATATATATATATATATATATATATATATATATATATATATATATATATATATATATATATATATATATATATATATTATATTATTATTATTATATATATATATATATATATATTATTATTATTATTATTATTATTATTATTATTATTATTATTATTATTATTATTATTATTATTATTATTATTATTATTATTATTATTATTATTATTATTATTATTATTATTATTATTATTATTATTATTATTATTATTATTATTATTATTATTATTATTATTATTATTATTATTATTATTATTATTATTATTATTATTATTATTATTATTATTATTATTATTATTATTATTATTATTATTATTATTATTATTATTATTATTATTATTATTATTATTATTATTATTATTATTATTATTATTATTATTATTATTATTATTATTATTATTATTATTATTATTACATTACCGTAATTTATTATTGATTAAAAAACAAAAAAAAATTGCTAAAAAGAGATGGAGAGAGAGAGAGTGAGAGGGAGAGAGGGAGAGGAATGAATAATTATAATAATTTGTTTTTTTATTCTCTTTTAAAATATTTAATATTTTTCTCCGGTTTTTTTTCGGGGAGGGGAGGGGATGGAGGTAGAGGAGAAGAGAGAGAAAAGGAAGATGAAAGAAGATTTACTAAGAGAAAGTATAATTAAATAAATAAGTAAATAAAATCTCATTCGATAATAATAATTATTATTTTTTACTTTATATAAAATTTATTTTAAAATTATTATCATTATTAATATTATTATTATTATTATTATTAAGTAAGGGATGGATTACAACGTACATAATTTACTTTTTTTTAATGTCAAGTAAAAGGTTAAAGATTTTTCCTTTTTTTTCCCTTTTTTCCTTTTTTTTTGTTAATAAAACGTTTCCAGTTTTTTTTTTTTTTTTTTTTTACAATCGAGTGAGAGAATTTTCACTTTGGAAAAGTTTTCCCGTAGAAAATTTAATTTTCTTACGAGATTGAATTTTTCAACTTCATTTTATTTTATTTATTTGTAATTTTTTCAATTTAAAAAAAAAAAAAAAAAAATTGTAATTTGTTTTCTGGTTAAAAAAAAAAAAATTTTTATTAAAAAATTATGACGAAAAACGTTTAGTTTTATTATCATTATTATTTGTGTTGTTTATTAAAAAAAAAAAAAAAATTGGTGTTAATATGAATTACATATTTATTTATTAATTTTTTAAGTGGATAAAACATTTTTTTTTAAATAATAATTTTTTTTTTTTTTTTTAAACAAAATTATTGGGAGAGGATATTAAATTTACTTTTAATTATTTTTTTTTTTGTGTTTGTTTGTATTTATCACGTCATAAATTTATTTATTGCGGATTTTAAAAAGAAAATGATAAAAAAAATTCTTGGCTCTTTTTTTTTTTTTTTTCGGTTCTTTTGCACAAGGATTCTATAAATAAATATATTCAATGCCGATTTATCATCATCATCATCATCATCATCAATGTTTTTATTTTAAAATTGAATTTTTTTTCGAAAACAAAAAAATTATTTTTTTTTAACGAAAAATGTTTTTATTAATTTCCCCCCTCCCCCTTTCTCCCCTCTTCCCTCTTCCCACCATCCCCTACCCAAAATTGAAAAAAAAAATCAATTAATATTAATTTATATATATTTATATATTTATTTATTTATTTTTCAGAAAAACAATCCAAATAAAAATAATCGAAGAAGGAGCTTACGAAAAAAATGCCATTTTTTACGTTCATTTAGGTGAACCAAAATGGATCGGAGGTAATTTATTTATTTTAAAATTATTAACAAATAACTTATAAACAATTAATCGAATATTATTATTATTATTATTATTTAATAAATTATTTTTTATTCACGCACGTGACGTAATCAAAAAAATAAATTAAAAAAAGATAAATTTTTTAATTATGTTTACGTCAAAATAACAAACAAAATGTCTCCGCCATTTTGTTTTCACCGCCTTCTATTGATCGTATAATCTTAATTCGAACTTTGTTTTTGTTTTGAAAATTCATTTCTTCCCTTGAAAATTTAATTAATTAATTTCAAAATTTAAAAAAATTGAAGGCTTTATAACTTTTTTTTTCGTAAAAATTATTTTTTTTTAAACGTGAATGCAATAAAATGGTGTCACAGTAATAATAATAATAATAATAATAAAGAATGTTTTTATTGAATTTCCCCAAAATAATGTTTTTTACAATAAAATTTTTTTAAATATTTTTTTCTTCATGTTTTTTTTTTTTTTTACATACAATAAAATAAGAAAATGTTTGTTTATAAGAAAAATATTGATGAGACTAATTAATTAAATCCTTGAATAATAAACTAAAAAATTTTTTCTTCTTTTTTTTTCTTCATTATTTGATTTTAAATTTGTTAATTTGAGGTAAATCAGAATCTAAAAATATACAAAATGAAAGGTTGATATCTTTTCCTGGCAATGTAACAATTTAAATAAAAAATAAAAAAAATTACAACAGAGATACAAAAATAAATACTATATTTGCTTAATATACATTTTAAGTAATTAAAAAAAAAAAAATGTTTGTTTTTTTGTTGTTGTTGTTGTTGTTGTTGTTGTTGCTGTTGTTGTTGTTGTAATGGTTATTGAATACAAAAAAAAAATCCTAAATAAACTTTAATTGTTTATAAAAGTCTTCTTCTGTTATTATTATTATTAGTATATCTGTATTGTTTTTTTATAACTTTTCGGTTAGGAAAAAAATTTTTTTTGTTTGTTTTTATAATACTCTCACTTTTATTTTTCTGCTACATAAAATTTGGCATAATTGTTTTTTTTTTTATTAAAATTTATGTAGGAACAAGTCAGACATTTTTTTTTTTTTTTTGTAAAAGATTATTTTTAAAGAGTTTAAAATAATTAGATAAAGAACGAAAGAAACGTGGCAGGTGTTTTTGTATATACAGATATATATATTTTCTAATGTCACGTGATAGATTTGAAAATAACCGTTAAACAGGGGGGGCGAAAAAAAAAAACAATTTTCATTGGTTGTTCTTGCCAAATTAATTAGTTTTTCTTTACTTTTACTAACATTTGTTTTTTAGCTAAGATTCATTACTTTTTTTATAAAAATGAAAAAATTTATTTTACAATTAAAATATGTCGTAATCACAAGTCAATCAAAAATCATCATTTTAATCGATTATATGTATACATAATTATTATAAAATTATGAAAAAAATTTCTTTTTTCTTTCTCATTGAAATTTTTTAAATCATTTTGGATTCGATTCAAAAAAAATAAAAAAAAATTTTAATTCTATGTTTTGAATAAATCAAATCTTTTTTGATTGAAAACTAATTTTTTATGGCAATAAATAATTTAATATTGATTTTTTTTTTTGATTTGTATATTTAATTGTCGCATATACAATAATATCAATAGTAATAACTTAACTATAAATTATTTATGTAAGTTCTTTTGTGAAAAAACAAAAATTTTATTTTTTATCATAAATAATAGTTTCGAATGAATGCGTTTGTTATTTTATTTCTTACCCATAAATTTATATAAGAAAATAATTTTTTTTTTTTATGTTTTAGAATATGCAAAATTAGTACCGGAAACACCCAGAGAAAATATGACACTTAAAGAAGAACTCCAATTGCAAGCCGTACCTAAATTGGGACATTTATCGAAAGCCAGCATAAAAATTCGAGAAAATAAAGAATTTAAGGTGAGTAAAGCATAAAATGTTTTCTTCTATCACGCAAAAAATCAAATAGGCAAAATAAAATTTTTAAATGTATGGCAAAAAGCATAATTAAATTTAATAAGGGGTAAAATTAAAAAAACATGGCTTCGTCAAATAATTTAATGAATAAATTTAAATTGGTTTTATTAAAGAATGTTTTTTTTTTTTTTAACAATGATTTTTGAATCAATTACAATTAAAAATTTTTTAATTGATATTGTGAAATGATAGAATAATTTGATATTTGCCGGAAAACGAAAAAAAAAAAAAAACAGAGCAGGAAGCTCACGTGTTACGGGTCAAGGTAAATTCAATGTAATCACTTAAAATATTCTCAACATTATTATTATTATTATTTACGGTTAAAAAAATTTTTTTTTTTTTTTTTATTATTATTTTTAGATGATAATTGAAAAGATGGCTCAAAATGCAAATTCTTCGGTTGTCCAAGAAAATTTTTCATGGTGGAGTCAATTTAAAGAAGCTTTGACCCTTAGAGAAGGTAAAAAAAAAATAATAAAATTTTAAAAGTTTTTAATTTACTTTTAAACTAAATTAATATTACGATGATGACGTCGACGATGACGACATTCGTGTATTGAAAAAAAAAACTGTTGAAATTGTTTTAAAAAACCTTTAAATATAATAAAAACTATTTTTTTTTTTGTTATTATTCAGGTGATAGCGCCGATGAAGATCCGCCATCTTGTGGTGAATACATAATGCACTTTTTAACGGTTATTTGGAAATTACTTTTTGCATTGGTACCTCCAACAGGTACGAGGATTTTATTTAAATTAATTCTTTTTCACAAATTGGCAACAACAAAACAAAATTATCTCACTTTTTTTTTTTAAAAAAATTTTAATTGTTTTATTTAATTACTATTTATCATAATTTATTTTTGGGTACAAAGATATATTAGTAAACATTAGGAAATACTTCTGTTGTAATTTATAGAGAGACCTAAAAAAAAAAATTATTACGCAATCGTTTTTTTTCTCTTCTTTTTTGTTCTTCTCGGTTTCATATTCGTAACGAAATAAATTTAATCACGTATTTGCAAAAAAAAAAAACTAAATTATAATAATAATTAATAATAATAATCATTGTTTTTGTGGGCGATCGTGAAACAATAATTAAAAATTAATACGCGATAAAATGCCTTTTTGAAAATCATCCAATCCCCCTATAAAGAATTAAATAATAATAAAAACGTTCGATTCTTTTTATCATTACCATTATTATTATTATTATTTATATATTATATTTTCCGTTAAATTTTTATTAAAAAAAAAAAAAAATCTTTTTAATTAATAATAAATAAAAAGAAACGAAAAAATTAATAATGAGAATTCATGAGAGTATCGGGAGTGTTTAGGTAGGAGGGAGGTGAAGAGGGGCGGGCGGAGGAAATGAAAAAAAAAAAAAAAAATTTTTTTACTTCCGATTGTTTAGCTTATGAGTTTTTAACATGGCATTGTCAGTCGTCGCAGTTATGGCATCGACGATGTTAATCCCGCCATTTTTTTTTTTTTCGTAACCGTTTTTTTTTTCTTTTTCTTTTTTCGTTAACTTTTTTAAATATTATTATGATTATTTTAAAGTTATTATTTTAGTTTTGTTGTGTTTTTTTTTTTTATTTTAAATAAGAGTATCGTGGAAATTATAACGAAATTCGTTAAATTTTAAAGTTTTTGAAAATAATGATGATAATAATGATTTAATGAAAAAATGTTAAGTCATTCGAAAAAAAATTTTTTTTTTCTGTTATCGATTTACAAGTAGGAGAATTATTATTATTATTATTTGGTTTAATAAAAACAATTAAAAGGTACGAATTAATAAATTTTATATTTTTTTTTGGGGGGAAATTAATTAACGAATGTAAAATTCAAACGTTACAGGTTCAAAGTCTTTTAAGTTCAAATTAATAACCTAAATTTATAATTCGCATAATTCAAATTTTAATTTTCTTTTTTTTTCTTTACAAAATTATTATTCAGTAATTATTATTATTATTCGTGAAAAATTAATTAATATTATGTCGTCTGCTATCGTTAATGTGTTTGTGTGTGTGCGTGTGAATCAATTGATAAATTCATAATTCATTATTTATAATAAATAATTAATAAAGGATGATTGATCACGTGATGATTGACAATATATAGAAAATTTAATAATATAATATATATTTGAATATAAAAAAATGATAATAATAATAATAAATATTATATTATAGGTTACTGTCAGGGATGGCTTTGTTTTTTTGGATCCCTTATGGGTATTGGTGCAATGACAGCAGTTATTGGAGATGTTGCAGCACATTTTGGATGTTCTGTCGGTTTAAAAGATTCTATAACGGCCATTGGAATTGTTGCCATGGGAACAAGCATACCAGGTATTTAACAAACAAAAAAAAAAAATTTAAGAAAAAAATTTTTTTTGGCCGCCATTTTAAATAAAAAAAAAAATTAACCATCACCTGAAAAACGGTTAAATATAGTTTTTCTCTCTCTCTCTTTCTCTTTGGATCCGGGACGGATTCGTAAAATTACAAAAAAAAATGTCGTAATCAAATATTTTTTTAAAAAAAAAAAAAAAACCGTCCCAAAAATTCCCCCCTTTCCCGCCCCGCCTCCCCAAGACCAGTTCGGGTCATTCGCCATTTTTTTTTTTTTTTATCTATCTATATCTTCGTCTCATCTTAGCTTTTCCAACGTTTTTCTCTCTCTCTCTCTCTAATTTATTTATTTAAAAATACACCTCAAAGGGGGTCTCTCTCACTCTCCCTACCCCTCCCTCCCCATAAAATCAGCTGTTGTTTCTTCTTCTTCTTTTTACTTACGACACTCTTCATCTCAACAACAACACCCTGATATTTTTAGATTATTTTTATTAAAGTCTGGTCAAGACATTTCCTAGTCTCGACACAAAAAGAAAATTTTCTTATTATTATTATTATTATTATTAGTTAATTATTTATTTATTTATTTATTAATAATGAATTCGAATCAAAAGGTAAATAAAAAATTTATTTATTTATTTATTAATATTTTTTGTTAATAACTTTTTTTATTTAAAAAAAAAAAAAAAAAATTTTTTCTTTTCGATTCGGTTTAAAAATTTTTTTAAAAGTTCATTCAAGATATTGAACTCATCAATTAAATCAATCAAATTTAAATTGATCGATTTTGAATATTTGGTTTGAGAATTTCAATTCATTTTCTAGTATTATTATTATTATTATTATTACATTTTTTCTCTTTAGATACGTTTGCAAGTAAAGTCGCCGCCATACAGGATGAAACCGCTGATAATTCCGTTGGTAACGTGACCGGAAGTAATGCAGTTAACGTTTTTTTGGGTATCGGTGTTGCATGGACCATAGCTGCATGTTATCATGCTTATTTCGGTGAAAAATTTTACGTCGATCCTGGAAGGTAAGTCATTTCGTACCTTAATAACAACAATAATAACAATAATAATAATAATAATTAATTTTTATTTTAAAAGGTTTTAAAAAATCCGCGTCGAAATGCGTATCAGATGCGCGTTTACAAGTTTTTTTTTTAATCATCTGTAAATGCACTATCTGGTACGACATTTCGGTTTGCGAATTCCTTCGATAGCAAAGCCTCCGCGATACGATAAAAAAAAATTTTCGTAAATTTATAATAATAATAATAATAATAACGATACAAATAGTATGTCCTTAATAATTCTCTCGGGTTTTTTTTTTTTTTTTTTTAGTTTGGCATTTTCCGTGACGATATTTTGTACCGAAGCGGCGACGGCCATTTTTATTCTTGTTTTAAGAAGACATAAATCAATCGGTGGAGAACTTGGGGGTCCGAGATGTCAAAAATATTTCACTATGTGGATTTTCCTTCTTTTATGGTTAATTTATATAAGTTTGTCTAGCTTGGAAGTTTACGGTGTCATTAAAGGATTTTAAATTATATATATATATATATATTTAATATACGATTCGAAAGCTAGCATTTTAATAATAATAATAATAATAACAATTATTAAATATTAATGAATATTAGTTCCAGATAGGAAATATATATTAAAACCAGCCCCCCCCCCTTCCAATTTTCGTTGTTATAAATAGTTAAATGAATTAATGACTAGAATTAGTTAAACAAGGCCGTTCAGCTAAAATTATTCCTGAATTTTTTTTTAGGATGAAAGCCAAAAAAAAAAAAAAATGTTTGAATCTAATTTAAAATTGTGTTTTGCAATCCAACAAGATTCAAATTTAGTTTTATATATAAAAAATATCTAAATATATTTATTTAACTTTTTTTTCTCTCTCTCTCTCTCTCTGTCTCGATGCAAATTTTCAATTATTACATTATGAGAAATATCATGAAATTTTTTTTTTTTAACCGACAAATAATATTAATATTAATAATAATAATAATAATAATGATAATAATAATTACAAGTAAATTTATTTAAATTATTATTATTATTTGTTTTGAAATTTTTTTTTTTAAATTATTTTTTATTTTTGGTTTCGAAAAAATTTAAAATTTTATCATTATTATTATTATTATTTTTTATAATTGTTATAAAATATTAAAAATTATAATTAATAATAATAATAATAATATTTGTAAAAAAAAAATTTTAATTTAATTATATATAAATATGTTTACATAAAATATATATAATAAACAAAATAATATATAATAAAATCAATCGTTTCGTTATTATTATTATTATTTTTATTTCCACACTTATTCACGTGATTGCCGAAAAAATAATAATAATAATGATGATGATGATGACGATGAGTGTTAAAATAAGGGAAAAATTTTAAATGATATCGCCTTAGGCTATTTAAATTTTAAAATTATTATTATTATTATTATTATTTGCTTTATTTAAAATTAATATAAAAAAAATTAATTAATATAACAATTAAGAATTGGTTTCGAAAAAATTTTGAGCTACGTTAGAAGGCGGTGAGTGCAACACTTTCCTCGATAGTCTCATGTAACCCGATATGGGATCCCTTCCGAAATATTTTACTTTAAATTGATCTCCTACTTTTAAATTTAAAGCACTCGGATGTGAAACCTGAAATGACGAAAATAAATATACATGAGTGGGGGTCGGATTGAGGTCGGTTTGAGAAAAAGGAAAAGGAAAAACCTTTTTGTGATCCAATTGAGTGACGGGTATCAAAACCGGTTGCATCGCCGGATATAAAATAACCATGCATCCATGTTCTCTTATTTCCGTTATTGTCGCCGTGTAAATGGCGCCAAATTCTAAAACCGGCTCTTTTTGACTATTAATTTTTTCATTTATTATTTTCATTGCTTCGTTTAAAGCTTCCTTATTCGCGGCAAATATTTGAAATTCTCCGAGATTTTCTTCCGTTATTTCGACTCCGGTTTTCATTTCGAAATTTTTTATATTTATACCACCCGGTCCGATAAATTTGGCTCTTTGGTTTACAGGTACGTTTAATTTTTCTATCACCGGCCAATTATCTTTCTTAACTTTCCTACAATAAAAAAAAATTACATATAAACAATCGTAACGGTTTTTAATTTTTCCGAATTGAAAACGAATTTTTTTACTTTTGCAAATCGACATCTTTAAACATTCGAGTCAATGTTGTGGATATGGCTTGTTTGGCTTGCGTTATGCTTTCCATGACTATTTTAATTGGTAATCCGGGAGTTTTGACATCCATTTGAATGGCAGTTATATGATTTTTCGTTCCGGCTACTTTCATATCCATGTCACCGAAATAATCTTCGATTCCCTGAAAATGAATAATCCGATGAATTTGTAATAACAAATGCAAATATGAATGTCGTAAATTGAAAGTAATGTAAAAATCTCACCAGTATATCAGTCAGTATCACATAATCGATAATTCCTGATTTGTCATCATCCCATTTGGTTACCACCCCCATGGCAACGCCTGCACATTCTTTGATTAAAGGCACACCGGCATCTAAAAGGGCTAACGTTCCTCCGCAAACGGTAGCCATTGAAGATGAGCCATTACTTTCCAGTACTTCGGAAGTCAAACGAATTGTAAATGGAAAATTTTCTGGTATGTTTGCTTTCAATGCTTTTTCTGCCAACGAACCATGTCCAATTTCCCTTCTACCAATGGGTCCTAATTTACCAATTTCTTTTGTGGCAAAAGGTGGAAATTCATAGTGTACGAAAAAATTTTTCTCTTTTAAACCACTGTAATATTATTTTCAGTGTATTACTGGATATGTATAAAACAAAATATATATCTATATAATTTTACATAAAAATCAATGTTCAAACTCACCTTGTTAGCATTGATATTCTATCCATTTTTAAAGCTGAACTTGGGGAATCCAAGGCTACTGTGCAAAAAACTTGAGTTTGCCCTCTTTGAAATAAAGCTGAACCGTGCAAAGGTTTAAATAAATTTGATTCGCATTCGATATTTCTCAATTCGACAGGTAATCTTCCATCACATCTAATATTGTTTATTAATATATAATTTCTAAACACTTCCTTACAAACTAAACTAAAAATTTGATTAAAATTTTCACATTTATCACTAAATTTTTTTTCAATAAGGGTCCTCACTTCAGATATAGCAGTATCCCTAGATAATTTATCATGGATACTATTTTGAAATATTTTATTTAAAGGCTCAGATGCAAGCATTTGAATACTTTGGTATAATTCTTCATTAATTTCACTAATATTAACTTCTTTTTTAGGTTTTCCACATAAGCTAGCAAGGTGTTCTATAGAAATAATTATTTTTTGACACTCCGAAACTCCTTTTTTAATAGCTCTTAGTAAATCGTTTAATAATATGTTTGAACATGAACCCTCTAGCATTACAACATAATGTTTCGCTTTACTAACAACAACTAAATTTAATGAACTTTTACTTAATAAATTTTTATCTGGATTAATAATAATATTATCATCAACCAAACCTACTCTTACTGCTCCAACTGGTCCATTCCAAGGAATGTTTGATACAGCTAAGGCAGCAGAAGCAGCATTTATTGACAGAACATCAGGAAAATTTTCACCATCCATTGCCAGTGGATTACAAACGATTTGAGTTTCATTATTAAAATTAGCAGGAAATAATGGCCTGAGAGATCTATCAATCATTCTAGATATTAAAATTTCATTTTCATTTTGTCCTAATTCTCTTCTCAAAAAATTTAATGGGATCCTTCCCAGAGCAGCTGCTTTCTGTTGAAAAGAAACAGTTAAGGGTACAAAACCAGAATACATTCCACCTTTGTCACTACTGACAGCAGTTGCCATAACTGTAGTATCCTTGAACGTAACCGTTGCACATCCATCAGTAAATTTGGCTAATTTTCCAGCACCTATTATCATATCAGACCTATAAAAAAATATCAAATTATTTAACACTCATATAAATAAATATATATCATTATTTTAGTGAGTAGTAATTAGTGATTAACTTAAAGAGAATATTTACAAAAAACAAAGTTAAAAAATATTGTAACTATCTTTAAGCTTTTCTTTTTTTTAACAAAAGTAATGATTTAAAAAATTTTAATCAGAAACAAATTTTGAAGAAGAGGCAAGTTAAAATAAAATAACAAAACTTATTCACTATAATAAAAATATATTTACCCATCAGAAAAAACAACAGTTGTTTTATGTTCTACAATTTTCTTATTTTGTTCAAACTTATAATTTATGGTATCGACAATGTTTAAATCATTTGAAAAATATTTTAAATTTAAGTTTTTCAACGAAGTAAACACTTTAGTAAGTGTACGAGCACGAATTAAATGTGATGTTTTACTTTTAATAAAAATCGCCATATTAACAATAAAATTTTATTAAATTTATTTTACAAAATGTTTTATAACATTTAATTTAATAATTTGCGTGTATTAAAAATTAATCATGTTTTCGGAGAATAAATGATGTAAAATTTTAAAAAATTATACATTTTTAAGGTTGGAATATTAACGAACATCTCCAATACCAACTAATTTTTTTTTTTTTTTTATAAGTTGGCTATTGTTATCGCGCCAAATTGTAATCAATTTTCACCGAAGAATGACTCCTTTCACCTGTTCGATGATATTTCAAATTAACTTTGTTAAAATCTAACCTAATGCGGTATATTTTTAATAATCGCAATTGTTATACCTTTAAGCTTTATTTAAATTAACTTTTTTTATTAAATTTCAAACGTAAAGCCGCGTTTTTCTCTTTTGTTTTTCTACGACAAAAATATTTGTAAGTTACTTAATAAATATTACGTTTATTTATTTTTAAAGCACAACTAAAATATTTCAATTAAAACGATTAACAAATACAAATGCAAACAAACGGTTAAAATTAAATTTGTATCATCTAATAAATTATATTTAATTTTTTTAGTCTTCAAGTTTTGAAATTTTCAACGGAATCCCATTTCGAACGGTATACAAAACATTTTTCCTGCAAATTTTTGCTCTTTGTGGAGTTTTAAAACTTATATCAAATTTATAATTTACTAGTAAATTAGCTAATCCGATTTTAATTTGCATCAAACCGTATCTTTGACCTGTAACATATAAAAAAAAAAAATTTTTTTAATTCAAATCATTAAAATGGAAATAAATTTTTTTTTGTGTGTGACACTCACCCATACATTGATGCAAACCTCCACCAAAAGGTATATATGCATAATGATGCCTTTTCCTTTTTTCTTCTTCTGTAAATCTTTCAGGATCAAATTTTTCTGGATTTGGATAATAATTTGGATCCATGTGTAATCCCAAAACTGTGATTATAAGTGGAGTTCCTTTCTCTATGACAACATCCGATTCTGGTATTTTATATTTTTTTAAACAAACTCTTGTCAAAACCGAAACCGGTGGATATTTTCTCAACGTTTCTAAAAAATACAATTGTTATTTTTTTTTTTTTTTAGGGGAGCGAGGTGGCAAGAAAAAATTAATTAATGTCCACGTCAAAAAATCAATACACACACCATCAACGACTCTTCCTAAATATTCCATATAAGGTAAGCTTTCATAAGTTAATTGTCCATTGAATTTTTTTAAAACACTTTTTACTTCTTGTCTTGCTTTTTCTTGTATTAAATTATTGAGTGACATTTCATATAAAGCAAATTGCATTGTTGATGCCGATGATTCAAATGCACCCATCCAAAATATAAAAGCTTGTGCAAGAGCATCTTCGGTAGAAAACAAACATTTTTCTATTTATAAAAATAAATCATTTTCATTAATTTTTTTCGTTAAATACTCCCCCCCCACCACCATTTATTTATTAATATTAACTTAAACTTGCCGACAGTAGTTGTTATATTTTCATTACAACAATCTTTTACATCTTCGTATTCTGTATATCCTTCTTTTTTTAATTTAACTAAAGTTTGCATGAAATCATTAAAGCCGCCATCTTTGTTTTGACTCTCTCTAAATTCCATAACATCTTTAACCGTATTGAAAAAAAAATTAGTCACATCTTTTGGAGTAATTTTTATCTTGAAAAAAAAAATCGAATGGTTAAATATGTAGAATTGAATTTTAAAATAAGTTAAATTGATAACTTACGCGAAATAAAGTCCCTATATCCGGAACAAAAACGCTAACGGCAATTTTAATTATGTTTGTCCAAGTATCTTCGAATACTTTATGACCGACGTAGGGTAAAATGGAATCGTTGTTCGTTAAACATTTTGCTTGAAATCCCAACAAACAGGTGGCAGCAACATCGTGCGTATACCTCACGGTAAAATATTTCGGTTCAATTATTTTATCTTTTTCTGCAAAATCTTTAACAGATTTTTGAAGTTCTAAACTTTTCTCATGCATGTTTTCAAACATTTTTTTCATTTTACCAGAACTAAAATTCGATGTTAATTTCGTTCTAAGACTTCTCCATTTATTTCCACCCATGAAAAAAAGATTTGCTGAATAATAAACAAACTTGTTATTTATTTACTCTATGACGGGAAATTCAAAAGGAAAAAAAAAGGAGGGAATATATTTACCAGATAGAGGATCAGTTTTTTCGTTAAAATAAAGACCGCGATCTCTAAAATAATTAAAATCTTTAACGAAAATTGTTTTTATTAATTCTGGATCGCGAATCATTAAATGCGGCCTGTAAAAAACCCAACAACCGTTAAATTTTTCTCCAGGAAATTTATCGTAAATTTCTTTCATAACGATTCCAATATTTTTATAAAATCCAGCTCGGGATATGTCACCCAATGGAAACCATGGATTTGTCATTTTGACATTTTTATTTTTCCAATAATTAAAATTTTTCTTATAAAATCCAAATAATGCAATCAATGTAAATAATCCAACGTACATAATAAATCCCATGTTAATAAAATAACGACATTTTGTTAGAATTTCCCAAATCTTAAACAAACAAAAAATGAAAGTATTTTAAAATAAATATTTTTATTGATGTAAAAGTAAAATTAATAAATTAAAAAATACTTAATCATCCAATTTTTTTTTCATAAAAGAATTATTATATATAAAATTAAAAATATATTAATCAATATTAAAATATCGTTAATTAATTACATTTAAAAAAAAAAAAATCAAACGAAAGGTTTTTTTTTTTTTAAATGAAAGTTTCTATCTCCATCGGTTTATTGTTACAATTAAATAATAAAAAAATTTAAAAAGTGAAAATAAATAATAAATTATGTAACGTTTATTTGTTTCAATGACATTTTAATATATAAAAAAAAATTAATAACAAATTAACACAAGATTAACCGACCAAGTCTAAATGTTTTTTTTTTGTAAATTAAATCAATGAGTAGCACGAGAATCCATTTTGTAAAAAAACACATAAAATTTTCCTTTTTTTTTTAATTAAATTAAATTAAATTATGTAATTAATAGGATATTTTAACGGTTACATTAATTTTATTCGACCGTATAAACACATAAACAATAATAACCAACGTTATCCGTTATTAATTAAATACAATCAATTATTTAATTTAATTTAATTTAAAAAAAAAAAAAAAGGAAAATTTCTAACGTTTTTTTTTTCTCTTTCTCATTTTTAAATTTTTTTCCCTTTTTTTTTAATTTATTTTAAAAGTTTTCCATAGCAGAAAATAAAAATAAATTTTATTAAATCAAAATATTTTTAAATTATAAATAATATTTATAAAAATGAGGGGGGAAAAAAAAATTTTTAAACAAAAACACTAATAATAATAATAATATTAAATTGTAACATTTTCACCCTCTGATTTTTAATAATTTTCAACGCCATTTTCTTCTATTTTTTTTTTTGAAATTAGTAAAAAAAAAAGAATTTTAAAAGTTTAAAATTAATTAAATTTAATTACCATTTTAAATATTAAATTGTCCTTTAAAGTCGTTGTTACTTTTTTTTTTTGTTTGTACAAACACAATAAAAAAAATTAAAATTTAATTTTAAATTCAAGTTAACAGACACAGAATTCAAGTTAAAATGGGGGAAAAAGTAAAAAACATTTTTTAATAATAAAGAAAAATTTAAAAGTGTGTAAAATAAAAAAGAGAGAGAGAAAAGGGTGAGGTTAAATAGAAAAAGAAGAAGAAGAAAAAAAAAAAGAAAACAAATTATCAAGTGAAAATGAAATCAGTATATTAGTTAATTTTGAATTATGACGTGGAAGAAGAATGGTAGGAAAAAAAAAAAAAAAAAAAAGTTTTTTAACGTGATGGTTTTAACAAATGTGTGGAGGGGTTAAATTTAATAACAAATCTTTTTTTTTTATTACATAACAAAAGTTTTTCTTTTTCTTTTTTTTTTTTTGTAAATGACAATCAAAATGAAAGAAACAAACAAAAACAATTGAATTTTATACAAAACAAATATGGCTTATAAATTTTTCTTATCAAGAGTAAATTTGTATTAATTTATACTTTGTATTGATGTTAATAATTAATATTTTTTTCTTTTAATTTTTTCAGAAATTTATCTTTTTTTAAAATTTAAATGCATTCCACCTTCAACAGTCAAAACTAAGCTTCCAACGTTAAATTTCAATTGAGAAGGAGTTTTTTCACATGGAGAAACACGATAAGAAGAAAGAAG
>NW_002987071.1:1831-3159 GCF_000006295.1 Pediculus humanus corporis | reverse complement strand
AAGCACTTATATTTTCTCTTTTAGATTTTTCCTCCGGAGCGTGTCTCATGGGATCAAATTTTTCTGGATCTGGATAAATCTTCGGATCTCTTTGTATTCCGTAAGCAGGTATGAAAACAGTCGTTCCTTTTTCAATGACAACATCAGTATCGGGAACTTTATAATCTTTATTACAAAGTCGAATCAATATTGGAACCGGTGGATATTTTCTTAGTGTTTCTACAAGAGGGGGGGGGAGGGAAAAAAAAGAAAAAATTAATTTTATGATATTTCGCAAGGAATAAAAACATGAAAAAACGGGGGAAGGGGGGGAATTTTTTTTTAAAATTTACCGTGGATAACCCAATCGAAATAATGCATTTCTGATATTCCTTCGTACGTTATTTTATTATCATATTTTATTAATATTCTATCGATTTCATCGATTAATTTTTCTTGAACGTCTTCGTTTCGAGCTAATTCGTATAAAGCAAAAGTCATTGTTGTCGATGATGTTTCAAAACCGGCCAAAAAGAAAACAAAAGCTTGTGCGGCTGCTTCGTTAAGACCGAATTTCATGTCATCTAAAAATTGATTAAAATTATTTATTTTTATTGATCGAAACGAAAAAAAAAAAAAAAAAATTTTTTTTTTACATATTGACAAACGATACCTGATGACTGGATATTTTTTTCGTTAACGTCTTCGCCCCCCTCCTTATTATTATCAACATCATCCAATTTACCATTATTAATTAATTGAATAAGAAGTTGTAAGAAATCATTTCTTTTTATTTTATTTTTTTCTCTGTATTCTATGGTTTCTTGTACGGCATTTAAAAAAAAATCAGAAACATCTTTTTGAATTATTCGAAACTGAAATTTTATAATTTATTTATTATTATTTTATTGTTAAATTTGCTTTGAAAAGAGATTTAAAAAAAAAAAAAAAGTTGTCTACACGAATAATTATTATTCCTTACTCTTAATAAATTAAATAATTTTGGCAAGAAGTTAAAAAAAACTATTAGAAATTTACGAGAACCGTCAGAAGTAAAAAATTTTTTCCCATATTTTCGAAATTCCGAGTCTGGATTTTTTAAAGAATTGCTTTCTATTCCAAAAGCACATGATGATATTATATCCGTTGTAAATCGACATAAAACTTCTTTAACTTCAAATGAATTCTCTTGTCCGATATGATCTTCCATGTAATTTTTTAAAAGATTTCCACATTCGACCATTAAGGGAAACATATTTTTCATTTTGCCAGAAGTAAACGTTGGTGTTAGTTTAACTCTTAGATTCCTCCATTTGGCACCGGTTAAATTGAAAAGATTTCCTGAATAT
>NW_002987071.1:0-1811 GCF_000006295.1 Pediculus humanus corporis | reverse complement strand
ACTTGAAGAAGACCAAATCTGTTACCTGTAAGTAAAGAAAAATTTTAATAAAAATTAAAAGAGAGAGAGAGAGAGAGAAAAAAAAATTTTACAATCATACCAATACATATTCTCGGTCCTTCACCAAAATACAAAGCACTTATATTTTCTCTTTTAGATTTTTCTTCTGGAGCGTGTCTCATGGGATCAAATTTTTCTGGATCTGGATATATTTTCGGATCTCTTTGTATTCCGTAAGCAGGTATGAAAACATTTGTTCCTTTTTTAATGACGACATCAGTATCGGGAACTTTATAATCTTTATTACAAATTCGAGTCAATATTGGAAGCGGTGGATATTTTCTTAGTGTTTCTACAAGAGAGAGAGGGGGGGAGGGAGGGGGAAAAAAAAAAAAAGAAAAAATTAATTTTATGAGATTTCCTAAGGAATAAAAACAACATGAAAAAAAAAAAAAAAAACGAGGGAAAAAAATTATACCGCGAATCACCCAATCTAAATAATGCATTTCTGATATTCCTTCGTATGTTATTTTATTATCATATTTTATTAATATTCTATCGATTTCATCGATTAATTTTTCTTGAACGTCTTCGTTTCGAGCTAATTCGTATAAAGCAAAAGTCATTGTTGTCGATGATGTTTCAAAACCGGCCAAAAAGAAAACAAAAGCTTGTGCGGCTGCTTCGTTAAGACCAAATTTCATGTCATCTAAAAATTTTGAATTTATTTTTTTATAATAATAAAAAAAAAAAAAAAAATTTTTTTCAAGTCGCACGGTTAAAAATCTTTAAAAATTAAATAAATCAATTGATACCTGATGATTGAGTATTTTTTTCGTTAATGTCTTCCCCTCCCTCCTTAATATTATCAACATCATCCAATTTACCATTGTTAATTAATTGAATAAGAAGTTGTAAGAAATCGTTTCTCTTTATGTTATTTTTCTGTCTGTATTCTATGGTTTCTTGTACGGCATTTAAAAAAAAATCAGAAACATCTTTTTGAATTATTCGAAGCTAAAATTTAATTATTTAATTAGTTTTTTTTTTTTTTTTTTTTAATTATCTAAAGGAAAACCATATGAGTTTACTTTGTTGAATTTTTTTTTGAGAAAAAAGAATGATGATATATAATAATTTTTTTAAAAATAAATATTGCTTACCCTTAAAATATCAAATAATTCAGGTAAAAGATTAAAAAAAACGACGATAAATCTACGAATACCCTCAGCATCGAAAACTTTTTTCCCATATTTTCGAAATTCAGAATCTGGATTTTTTAATGAATTACTTTCTATACCAAAAGCACATGATGATATTATATCCGTTGTAAATCGACATAAAACTTCTTTAACTTCAATCGAATTCTCTTGTCCGATATGATCTTCCATGTAATTTTTTAAAAGATTTCCACATTCGACCATTAAGGGAAACATATTTTTCATTTTGCCAGAAGTAAACGTTGGTGTTAGTTTAACTCTTAGATTCCTCCATTTGGCACCGGTTAAATTGAAAAGATGTCCTGAATATTAAAAAAAACTATTTATTTTAATTATCTTTAAAAAGTTTCAAATCAATAAATAAATTTTTTTTTTTGTTTAATTTAAAAACTGGTTTTGCATTCCAAAAGTTCAAAGTCTAATGTTCATGCGACATTTAAAACTTACCTGTAAGAGGTTCTCTATTTATATTTGGTAATGGCCCGTGATCTTGAAAATAATCGAAATCCTTTATAAGTATATTTTTTATAATTGTTAAATCCGCGGGTATTAAAATGGGAAATGAAAAATCCAAATTCCAATCATTTTTTT
>NW_002987072.1:0-1030 GCF_000006295.1 Pediculus humanus corporis | reverse complement strand
ATGATAATAATAATATTAATAATAATAATAATAATAATAATAATAATAATAATAATAATAATAATAATAATAATAATAATAATAATAATAATAATAATAATAATAATAATAATAATAATAATAATAATGATAATAATAATAATGATGATGATGATGGTAATAATGGTAATGATGGTAATGATGATGATCCCAAGGGATATTATTAAGAAGGAAAAAAAAAAAAACAAATTTTATAAACCGGTTTTTTTTTTAAATTCGAGTCCGAATGGAAATTTTTATTATTATTATTATTATTATTATTATTATTATTATTATTATTATTATTTTATAAATAATGCAATTGCACGTACAAGGCGGCCATGTTTACGTTTTTATCGATGAGTAAAAAACATTTTTTTTTTATGCATCCGATTGTTCGTTTTTGTTGTTGTTGTCGTAATCAATCGTTAAACTTTGACAACAAAGATCAAAGCTTACATTTAATAACATAATTAACAACAACAACAACAACAACAATTCTTAGTTTTTTTTTTTTTTTTTTAACGTGGTAATTATTATTATTATTTAAAAAAAGCATTAATTTCATACAGGTAAAAAAAAAAATGGCGTTTTAAACAAACAAACAAGCAAACAAACTTTTCCGTAATTTTTTTTTTTTTTTTTTTTATATAAACAATTTGGGGTTTTTCATATTCGATATTCGCGAGTAGCGTCATATTTTTTTTTTAATAAATAATTGTCGATTGATTATGGCCGAATAGGCAAACAAACAAACAAACAAACAAACAAACGAACAAACATACTAAATTTTCATTTTTTTTAAATAATAATAATTATATTTTAATGGATTTTACTGTGTGTGCGTGTGCGTGTGCGTGTGTCGATCGTAGTCGTCCTTTCAACGTTTATTTACTTTCATTATTACTAAAAAGTTTTTTTTTTTTTTTGTTAAATTACCCAATTAGAAATTTTTTTTTTTTCGAAAAAATGAGAAATAATAATAATAATAATAATAATAATAATAATGCGT
>NW_002987073.1:312874-316167 GCF_000006295.1 Pediculus humanus corporis | reverse complement strand
TAATCTTTAGATTACAATCGCGAATCAAACGCGAACGAACTGACCTACCAGAATATTTTTATAATTTATTTTTTTAAAAATTCCACATTCTGGAATTCGTAGGACAAAAAAAAAATGATGTCGCGCTTAATAATAATAATAATAATAATAATAATAATAATAATAATAATAATAATAATAATAATAATAATAAAATGTAGTGGGTATTTTGATTAAAAACTAATTCAAATTTTTACGGGGTGTGTGTGTGAGTGCGTTACGTGGTAAAATGTCAACCAAGTGTTAATTTTTAATTCGTGTAAATAATCGACTATATGGCATGTTAAAAAAGGGTTTTCCTTATCACTCCAAAAAAAATAAATTTAATTTTCTTTCCCGCGCCATTTTTTTGTTTTCAAAATGTTTTGCGTTCATAAAAAAAATGTTTTTCGTTTTTGTCAAGTAATTTTTTTTTTTTTTAATAAAACTTTCTATTTACATTTATGCCCTTCAAATCATTAAATTTCATTGCTTAAAAGATTATTATCTATTATTGATACATTATCGATTATAATCGGTGTGGAAAATTGAAAATATTGAACCTTTTATATATATAAAAAGAAAAAATCATTACGCGGTTTTTTTCTTTTTTTTTTTATTTAAAAAATTTAATTATTTATTATTATTATTATTATTATTATTATTATTATTATTATTATTATTATTATTATTATTATTATTATTATTATTATTATTATTATTATTATTATTAAACTTTGTGATTTATTCGTTTGAGCAAACGACCTTAAATATTTTATTAATAATAATAATAATAATAATAATAATATTTATTAGAGAATTATTTATCTTTTTACGAATCAAATACGAAAAACGCGATGAATAAAAAAAAATGCAAAAAATCCTCCGCCATTTTGTCAATGTATATAATATAAAAAAAAAACCTTTGAAATTAAAAGCGTAATTTAAAGTGGTAAATTTATTATTATCATTATTATTATTATTATTTAATTCGCGTTGAAGTGTTTTTTATGTAAAGACACCTGAGGCTCTTATAAGAAAATACCTGGAAGGAAAAGATTACATTAATAACCAGCTGGTCCATATTGAGTATGTTTAATTGCTTTTAAATTGATAATGATAATGATAATGATAATAATAATAATAATAATAATAATAATGTCAAGTCCACGTTTATAAGCACAGTTAATTGATTATTCTTTGATATTTACTTTGAAAGTAATAATAATAATAATAATAATAATGATGATGATAATAAATAAATTCGGAGAAAAGGGTGTTGTTTTAACGAGTAATTATTATTACTCGTATTATTATTATTATTATTAGTAATTATTATTACCGAAAGAGTAATTATTTATCAGGAGATAATCAATGATAAGATATTCAATTTTGGAGAATTATGGAAATTTACGGTCGACTGGAAATGATTTTATTAAAAAAAAACAATTCAAAGGAATTTGAAGGAGGAAGAGAAGGAGGAGGAAGAGGAGGAGTAATAAAATCTCATTATAAATGTGTCTTTTTATTATTATCATCATCATCATCATCGATTTCAACATTTTCCTTTTTTTTTTTTTTTTCTTTTCTCACTCGTAATACAAAAAAAATAATAATAATAATAATAATAATAATAATAATAAATAAATAAATAATTTTAACCGACTCATTTTACCTTTTCGTCAATTACGCAGACTCAATTTATTTATTATTATTATTATTATTATTAAATATTTTATTGTTATTTCATTTTTTCTTTTTTCTTTACGTTTTTTTTTATATTCTCTCTCTCTCTCTTTCTATCTCGTTACATAATCCGTTTGTCCTTTGAATAATTTTTTTTTGTTGTTTCGACCGATTCCATTCTCTTCAGTTTTTTTTCCTTTGACTTTTGATAACAAACTATTTGACAGCAGTTTTTTTTTTTTTAAATAAATAATCACGTTTTTTAATTAATTATTAATCAATAAATTGATAACAAATTTTAAATCGTAAAATTTGCGCACGAGTTATCATTATTAAAATTACGTAAATAAATAATTGTTTAAATCGACGACATAAGTTAAACAATTTTTACGTTTTTGCCGATGCCAATTTTTTTAACTTGTGATCATCTAATTAGATAAAAACAAGTCATTTTGTCATTTCGCGATAAAGAGAGAGAGAGAGAGATTATCTAACTCGAGGGTAACTCCATGAAAATTTTTAATAAATTTACCTTACATAAAAAATTGTCAAATCAAATAACTTAATAAACATTTACATACAACGTTCGATTCTTCCAGCCCACTTTAACTTAATCATCCAAAATTAAATTATTAAAAAAAAAAAAAAGGTTTTCCCACTTCCAAATAATAACAATAATAATAATGACAAATTATTAATAAAAAAGAGAGCGCAATTACGAAAGGAAGCTGGAAATTCTTTTACAAAAAAAAAAATTCAATAGAATCGTGAAAAGGTAAAAATAAAGTAAGTAAGTAAAACATTTATGAAAAAAAAAGAGGTCACACGAATTTATTAAACAAAAAAAACGTTCTAAAAATTAAAATAATAATAATAATAATGATAACAATGCGAGTAATTACAAGACAAATGAATGACAAATAAGGTCTTGAAATTTAAAAAAAAAAAAACGTCAGTCAATCACATCCGGTACGTGTAATTCATTTCGACCGAAATCCATTCATTATTATTATTATTAATATTATTATTCTAACCTTACAGTGCTATGCAATTTAATGACTAACCAATTTGATTGTAAAAAAAAAAAAAAAAAATTGGGAAAAACAATAATGATAATAATTATTAATAATTTTAATTCTCGTTTATTCTGTTTTTTCTTTCTTTCACAAGGATTCAATTTAATGCGTAAAATTTGTGCGTAAAATGCGTAAAATGCGTAAAAGGTAAACAAATGATAAAAACAAGACGTTTATCAACGTTAAGAAAAATTAACACGTTGTAAAAAAAATAAAAAATAAAAAAAGTTAATTAAATGTAAAGTTAAAAAAAAAATTTTTTTTTAGTGAAAGGTTAGTAAAAGTAACACAACCTTTTTTAGTCGGATGATGATGATGATGATGATGATGATAATTTGACTTTTATGTTTAAATACGTGAAAGTTATAGAAAATTGTTTTTTAAAAATATATCAAACAATTAAAAACTACCATGTGAGTAGTTAAAAAAAAATTTTTTTTTTTTTTTTTTACTTAGCTAACCTCTAACCTAAAAAAAAAATTTAATACGTAATAGGAAAAAAATAAATAAATA
>NW_002987073.1:301143-312212 GCF_000006295.1 Pediculus humanus corporis | reverse complement strand
ACGTGATTTTAACCTTAGGATTTTATACGAACGGGTGACACATGTCATAAATTAGAACGTTACACTACCATCGAGAATAATAATAATAATAATAGTAATAATAATAATAATAATATTAATATTAATAATAATTAATTTAAAAAAAAAAAAATTTTTTTTCTGTAAGTTATGCTTTTGAGTAAATGTATTTCTCGTAAACTTCATTTCAAATGAACTTTTATGAAATCGCCATTTTAAAAATTCCTACTAAATGTACTAATTGTAAATTTATTAATAATAATAATAATAATAATAATAATAATAATAATAATAATGATAATGATAATGATAATAGTGACAGAATTTAAAATTTAGTCATGTGAAATTTTTTATTTTTTAAATTGTGACGTCATCATATAAAAGTCACTTTTTTTTTGCCCATCATTTATTCAGTCTCCTAAATGTTTTAAAATAAAGTAAATGAGAGAGTGAGAGAGAGAGAGAGTGAGTGAATGAAATTAACTAAAAGAGAGAGAGAGAAACATGAATGAATTAAATATGGTTCATGTGGCAAAAAAAAATTAAAATGCTTTTTATTAAAACCTTTCATACTTTTTATGTTTCAGTTATTTACACGTGAGAAAACGCAAATTGTCGTGTCTTTAGCTAAAATAAATAGTTTTTCACGTCGCGTGAAAAATTTTCACGTAGAAATGAATGCAATAAATATTCAATAAAATTAAAATTTTTTTTAATTTTTGTCAATTCACGAGAGACCCTTTTGAAAACTTTCAAATTTTTTGTTGTTGTTGTCGTTCGAATTTATAAAATTTTAATTTGTTTATAAACTCAGAGAGAGAGAGAGAAAGAGAATTTTCTAAACGATAATTACTGTTAAAAAAAAGAAAAAGTTATTTTTTTTTTTTTTTAATTTTAAATCCTTTACCTTTTTTGCGTGTGTCAATCAATTTAAAATTATTATACAACTCGCACTAAAAAAAAAAAAAAATGTTTCCGCGTTCGTATAATTTCATTAAAAAAGTTTTTTTTTTTTTTTTTTAAATTAAAATAAAAAATTTCAAATTCAAAGCTGTATATTTAACCGATTATGAAATGTTTATTAAAAAAAAAAAAATACTTTGATTCTGTAAATATAAAATAATAATAATAATAATAATAATAATAATAATAATAATAATAATAATAATTACTTAATCGATGAAAAACAAAAAAAAAAAAAAAAGAAAAAGAAAAAAAAAATTAGTTTTCGTATTTTTATTATTGTAAACGTGATTTCAAAATGCGTGGCGATATAATAATTGTAAATTCTCATATGGAACGTTTTTAATAGAAATAATAATAATAATAATAATAACTCGTAAAAATTGTGTCAGGACATAAAGTGATAATATATAATATACTCATGTGTTCATTGGTATTTTATCAGTTATGTAACCTTTTTTTCTTTTTTTTATTGTTTTATCATGAGAGAAATGAGTTTGTTTTCAACTCCTACCGGTGAGATAGATGAATGAAAGATAGTAAAAAAAAAAAAAAAAAAATCTGATCTGCATTCTGGAACACCAGTCAAGGTCCCGGACATGGTCACTATGAAAACGGTTATGTGATTATTGGTAGGAAGACACACAAACGTTTCATTTTACATGGTTTGTGATGGTGAGAGACGACTCTCCGGTAAAAAAACGAGTCGTATGAGTAATAAAAAAAAATATTGACCGTTGGAAGCAAGAATGTTTTTATATACTCTCTCCTTCTCTCTCTCTCTCTCTCTCTCAATAATCATTATTTATCCGTTAAAGACGGAACACTTAAAACGATTAACGCCAAAGTATGGTGTTGGTACTCTCTCTCTCTTCCTTTTTTGTTACGAATAAAAACAGATTCCTGGCACCTTTTGATTATGTTTTTGGATTCTACACGAACAGAAGCAAAATTTTCCACGTGAGAGGATAGCTCGATCGAGTACAGCCAGAAACGAATCGGTATCAATTAATAACCTTGACTTCCACAAACTGATGCTCTTCTTGCCCACATAACAGAACGAATAAATTATTTTTTTTATCGAGGAAGATACAGAAAAAGCAAACTTGTCTGAACAAATTACAATTAAGCATAGCACTATACAACCGCTTTAAACATTTCAAAAAGAATACTCAGGATATCCTTACTACTACAGTAAAGACCTCTTGGTTTCGAGAAAACAAATCGAATTTTCTACCCACTCACAATGCATTTCCAATATCGATCAATTTGGTTCGTATCGGTTCTCAAATTATAAAACGAAATGAATTTTTTATGTTGATAGATATCTCGATTCTAATTCCGCCCCTGGAAGTGAACCCTTTGAAATTATTCGGCCGTGTATATATTTTTTTTCAATACGTTTTCGTAATTTGACAGTTCATTAAATAAACTTAAAAATAATACTAAAACTATAGAGAAATTGCTTAATTTTATGCGTAAAAGTACAAAAAAAAAAAAAATTAATAAATAAATTTTTCTAGCAAATAACTTTTACATAAGTTATTGACATATTTTAAATTAAAAAAAAAAAAAAATTAAAGTAGGAAAAGAAAAAATTTTTCGCAATGTTTTCCTTTAATACGACCCTGAAATATTTAACGCTTTAGGGCAATTATCTATTCAAATACCCTTAATAATATCAATTTTGCAACGCAATATATTTGACAAAAACCATTATTTTTCACTTTTTTTGTTTTAAATTTCACCCTTCCCCATTCCCCCTCCCAAAAATTATTTGTGAAATTTTCGTTTTTTACCAATTTAAAAAAAAAAAATAAAAATTTGTATACCTTTTTTTTTTTATTATTGAAATTATAAAATTTAATGTGATTGATTTCCCAATTAATATTTTCCGCCTAAAATGTCAGTTTAAATTATTATTAAAAAGGTCCTTATTAAATCATAATATTTTTTTTTTTTTTAATTTGATATAATTTGTGAATTTGTTTAATTTGTTTTTAATATTACGAAAATTTTTTTTTATTTTAGGGGACAAATAAAATAAAATAAAAATAAAAATTTGTTTTTAAAGTTTTTTTATTTTATGTTGCAATCATGGAAGCTTTAGTCATGCACCCGTGCACCATTTATATATTATTATTATTATTATTATTATTATTATTATTATTATTTTCAGTTTTTAAAACGCGACAAGTTTTCAAGTTCAGGTTGGAGTTTTTTAAACTTTTATTTAATTGAGTATAATTAAGACCTTACACTATTTTTCATAGTATTAACTGTACTTGACTTAAATTTTTATGAAAAATATTTTATCCTTATACTACTATAAATATTTTATCCTTATACTACTAATATTTCATGAAAAGTCTATTTTCCTATGTATTTTTATAAATGAAAAATTGGGGTTTCCTTGTTTCCATATATTGAAAGTTATTGGGAATTAAAGTAAAACCACATCAATTATTATAATTTTCCTGAGTCTATCTGATTCTATTGAGATCCTCATAAGATCAACAACATCTAAGGAATGATCAAGATTAAGGAAGAGTGAAAACAAATTCAAGATTGGTGGACAGGCCTTTCTTTGACTTGTTCCCCTCATTTTACTCAATAGTTTTCAATTATTAATCTGTTGGCATAACATCTTTTCAAGAAAATTCATTACTTCACATTCATACAATTGTCATTTATACATTTCACTTTGCTTATATTCACAGTACTCAAAGTATATATAACCTAAAATGCATCAAAATCACAAACTACATAGAATACACAATTAATGTATGTACAATACATCAATGTACAATGTATAACTATCAATGTACAATACATAACTATGTGAAATTCATAATTCTTTACACTAAAATTGAGTATTATGATGGAAGGCTATTAATTTTTCATGTTCTCTAACCAGAATAAGAAAAGTAAATATTACACATTATTAATGTGGTAAGTTATGTGTAATAAAAGAGCTTAATTTAAGATAAATGTAAATGCTATATCTGTATAATAAATAGATCCACACTTAAGAGTAGCAGTATAGGAATTATTCATCTAATTGATGTATTAAATCAGTTACTTATTAATGTTTTTATTAATATACTCCTACTCTTATTAATTATGATAAAATTAAGAAGGTTCTTACCTTAAACTACTTAAAATGAGCCAAATAATTGTAAAATTTGTATGTTGGAATATGTCAATGTGACATTTGTATTAGACACAACAAAAAAATTAACATTAATAACTTTTCTTATAAACAAACGAACCTTTAAAATATTTTACAAAAAGATTACATTAAAAACAAACAACAACCTTTTAAATATTTTAAAAAGAAAAAAAACACAAAATAATTTTATTCAAAACTACTTTTTCAAAAGAAAAAAAATGGACGTTTTCCATTTTTTTAATTATAATAGACACTTTTCACTACTTCTTACCACTTATTTACACACACACACACATATATATATATTTATAAATATATAAAACCATTTTCCGAAAAAAAATTATACTTTATTCATAATAATACATTTGCAAAAAGAAAAAAACATGGTGGTCTCATAGAGTTTTGGCGCTGTTTCGATTATGATTTTATAATTCGATATCTCGATGATCGCGCCATTGTATACTCTGTGACTTGACTCGTGATGTACCAATTCCTGTTGATTTGTAGTTGTTGAGGTTTTGTGATACTAAACGACTTATTTTATTGTTTAGTTAGTTATAATTCTTAATATAACCTATAAAAATGATACAAACACAAGCAAAATATAAAATACAAGACATGTAAGTAGAAAATAATGTTATATTACGTATCTATACGAATGTACAAATTGACTCTGAAGTGATGTTGTAAATTTTCACCGTGGTTTAAGATGTTTAATTAGTTTAAGATTAATCTTCATTGTAGTTAAGATTCACTATTAATTTGTAGATGAATATAAACAATGCAACTTTTTTTATAAAACTTGTAATACTTGGTTTATAATTATTTATTGTTAAAGGAATGAATAGGTTGTACTTCTCATTCCTCCATTTTAAGAAAGAGGTTATGATATCAGAATAAACAATCATAAAAGCATAAATTCACATATGTAACTTAATATCATAAATGGAGAAACTGCAATTTAAGCAAAAACAAACAAAGCAAACAATTGTGTGTAGGGGAATTAAATAAATCATTCATAAATGAATATCTATGTAATATTTGAAGCCACAACATGGAGGGAATACAAGAGTACATATATTTTGCTTATTACAAACAAATAATCTGATTTTATTTTTATTTAAATGGTACTAATATCGATTTAAAATCATACAAAATTTTGTTGCTTAATATATTTAAAAGTAAATTTAAAAAGAAAGAGAGTAAAAAAAAAAAAAAAAAATTGTAATTAACGTCAAGGTTATTATTAATATTATCAGCGACAAACGTGAGCTTTAAATTTAGTAATAAAATTTCAATAATGATATCAGGTTATCCGGATATAGTGAATGTACTTCTAATAATAATTTTTATTTATTTATTTATTTACAAATCTATATATATGTGTAGATATTAAATTATGAAACGTTTTAAATAATGTCTTAAAATAATTTCGTAAAAAAATAAAACAAAATCGATCGAATTCTATCGATTAATTATGATAAAAAATATTAATTTAATGTTTTAAATAATAATCAAACACGATACAATTGTATTAAGGGTATTACTTGAATTTCATAATCAATAATTACAAATTTTATATTAAATTTCAATGAATTACAATTTGTGCTTTTTGTCAGGGTTAAAGTTTGTTTGTATCGATGGTAAAAAAAAAACCCAAACCGTAAATGATTGTTTTTTCTAACAAAATTATAATAATAATGGTAATAATTTAAATGATTAAAAAAGAAAAAGAAAAAAAAACCCCCTAGAAAGTTGTGGCTTCCAGCTTTAACGGTCCTAAATCTCCCCACTAAAACTTATTAATTAGCTAATATGTATATATAGTTGTTAGTATTTTAAATGTCAAAATATTATTGGGTCAACAACACATACACACACATTGCATTAAATAAAAAAATAAAAAAAATATGGTTGCCTTATTACAAATAACACCTGCTAAATAAAAAATATGAATGGATTTATTTATTATTATTTTTTTTTTTTATCAATTTATAAAATTATCAATGTTTAACGAAAGCCAAGCCCTTAAAAAATGTTGTAAATTAAAAATGAATTTAATAAAAAATAAAAATAAATATATGTATTTATGTGTATTTTAAACTCCCTTCCATAAAATTTTATTATAATTTTTTTTTTTAAGTTAATTGTGGAATTTCAAAACTTATTCTCATGGTTGAATGATTTGAATGATAAATGTGGAACCATTTTTTTTTTTTTTTTTTTTTTTAAAAAAAAAATGGTCCGAAAGGGGTTTTTTTTTAATTGATGTTTATAAACAAAAAAAAACAAAAAAATACCGCAAAGAATTTTAATTTTTAAACAGGGAAAGTGACCGTTATTTAAAAAAAAAAAAATTATTATTATAATTATTATCATTATTATTTAATTGTGCAAACGATTTTTACGTTTATGGTAAATGTTTTGTAAATTATTATATTCCTTCGGGGGGGAAGGGGAAAGAAATTTCAAAACGATAAAATTTAATAAAATTTTTTTGTTTTTGCAAAAGGACTGATGGAAGATCATCACGAATGATTTTTTTTTTTTTATATATAATAAAACAAGTTACGAGTAAGCGGAATTAATGTTTTTTTTTTTTTTTCTTCTTTCAGAGAAAGGAAAAAGGAAGAATGTTAAAGACAAGTCAACGCTAATTGTGTTATTATTATTATTATTAAAAGGAAGAAAAAGGAGAATGAATAAGGAAGGTGTCGATGGCGGTGGTGGTGGTGGCGATGCCCCAAAGGTATAATAATCAGTTACACGTTTAAAATTTTTTTTATTTTTTTATTTATTAATATATATATTTAAAATGCCTTGGGAATTTTTTTTTTTTTTTAGATTAAAACACTCCGTCATCGAAGAAAATATTAATTATCTTAACAACAACAACAACAACAAAAATGGATGTGGTTTATATAAAGAAAATGTTTTAAACACACTTCTTGTGAGGTAGTATATTGTCCTTGACCCGAAGAGAAAAGATGATGATGATGATGCGGCAAGAGGAAAAATATTAAGCCGCCAACACCACCACCATCATCATCACCACCACCTGGTAAGACTATTTTTCATTTTCAAAAAAAAAAATTACTTACTGTCAAATTTAATTACGTTTTATTTAAAGTTACGTGCAAACGTGAAAATTAATCAAGAAAATGTTTTAATTAAGAATAAAATAATTAATTAACGATAAAAGGTTGTTGTTGTTAAGTTAAGGAAAAAAAAAAACAAACAAAAAAAAGGATTAAAGTTTATCATTATTAATTACAATCGATTATCGAGGAAAATCCAAAAGGTTTTCGCTTAAAGGTTTAACTATGCAAAGGGAAAGGGTAAAACTTTGAAAAAAAAAAAAAAAAGAAGGTCAAATTGTAAAAATTAATTACTGTCAACACAATTAAGGAAAACGCGTGTAACCCCCATCACCACCACCATTACTACCACCACCATCGCCATGGCAAAGCCAAAATGATTTTTTTAAAGTTTAGGGGTCGATTATATCTTGTCTGCCTCGGTACAAGACAATTGCCAAAAGGAATTTATTTGGGTCACATATACGATACGTTACTTAATTACAATTTTTTACATTGTTAAATAACATTTTAGAAAAAAAAAAAAAGTCCTTTTAAGGATCAAATAAAATAATTATGATTAAAAATTTTCCCCAATGATAAAACCACCGGTAAGAGAAACCGGAAACACGTTTTTATACAAAAAAAAAAAAAAAAAATCACGAGAGTAAAAAATTTTTTTTTTTTTTAAATTTACGCGAAATTAAATTGGTTAGATTTACACCGAAAATTTTTTATGAATTATGTTCACGATAAAAAATACCCGCCTTTTTTTCTTTGTATCACGTGGTTAAATTTTTTTTTTATGAAAAATATTTATCTTAATACCATATAATTATTTTATTTTATTTTTATTTACGGTTCATTAAATTGTTCAGTTTTTTTTTTTTTTTTTTAAATTATTATTTATCGAGAGCATTTGAATGGGGGGAGGGGGAAGGGGGAGGGTTGGGCAGGCAGGCAAGTAGGCACGCGTTACAAAAAGTTTTATATATTTAAATATTTATTTAATTATTCAAATTTCTATTGCACATTTTTATTTTTTTTTTAAATTGCATTGTGGGTTTTTTTTTTTACACTAGGGACAATAATTAAAAAAACCTTCACCTGGATATACCTTTAACCACTTCGACACTCGTCGATCATTGTTGTAATTTTTTCTTTAAAGTGTTATGATATTGAAAAAAAAAAAAAAAAAAAAAAAATTTTTTTAAGATTATTTTTTTAACTATAACAATTCTAAAATGATTCATAAAAGAATATTTTACTCGAGTTTAACATTTTGAAATGGTGGCGGTTCTCTATAATAATAACACAAGAAAGAAACTATTAAAAAATAAATAAATAAGAGGTATTAATTATTGTTATTATTAAAGCATAAATTATTTATTTAAACAAGAAAAGTATTTATGTTAGTAAAAAATAATTTTAAAAAAGAAAAAATTAAAAAGGAATTTAGTTTGGAAAGATAATAGATTAATAACAAAGAAACATTTATTTGTTTAATAAGTAACAATTAAATTATTAAAAAAAAAAAAAAAAACATTCATTTCAATTGTTTTTTTTTTTTTAAAAATAAATTCATGCAATTGCAATTCTTTTTTTTTTTTATTAAACAAAATGCATTTTAATAAATAAATAAAAATATATGAGACACAGTAGAACAAGAGAATTTGGAGAAAAAAAATTAAATTTATTAAAAGTAGTTTTTCATGAATCATTTTTTTTTTTTTACAACTACTCGTTTGTTTGTTGGTGGTCGGTCTTATTAATTATTACTAAATTAAACAAAAGATTAAAAACTTTTTTTTTTTTTAAACTGATAATATAATAATAATATGCGAGGGAATAATTTATATAAAAAAGCACACACTTAACTAATTATATATTAAAATTTATTCGGTGTTTCCCACACATTTTCCAAATGATTGTTAATCACAACTCGTAAAACACGTTATAGATTCGAATCAACAAAAACAACAACAACAACAATCAAACCCAAGCCCATTATTATTACTATTATTATTATTAATGTTATTAATTTAAATTTAAAAAAAAAATAAACAATCAATTATGGATTTATTTAAAATAAATGTTTTAATCAATTAAAATTATGAGCGACGATTATTTTCGAATGTAATTTGGAACCGTTAAAAAAAAAAAAAAAATGATTTTCGTAGAAAACCCCTTAAATTTTTTAATTATGCAATTTGTATTAAATTAACGGTTTTTTTTTGTTGTTGTTTTCGAAAAATCAAATTCGGATTTTTTTTTTTTTTTTAATAATTAAGTATTTTTGTTTTAAGTTCGTTATAAATTTTTATTAAAAACAAGAAATTTAGTTTCTAACGAGTTGAAAATTTAGTTAGAATAAAAAAAAAAAAAAATAATAATATTAAATATTTAAATTAAATAAAACAAATAAAACCCTCGAGGGAAATTCATGTGTGCATATAAGTATTTATCACTTGTTCGTTCGTTTTAATAATTTAAATCGTATTTTAACATTACCATTCACTTATTAATTACGGGGAATTTGTAAAAGAAAAGCAATAAATAATAATGATAATAATATGAAATCGAAGTGTATGAAAAAAAAAAAAAAAATTACGGCGCACGAATGCACCACCGGCAAAAAATAAATAAATAAAATCATATTTTAAAATTTTAAAAATGTTTTTTTTTTTCTTTTATTTTGAATTTTAATAACTTTATGCAAATGTCGCAAAAAAAAAAAAATGATTTGGCTTTAATTCCTTTGTAAAAAATAAAACAAAAACAAACAACAACAACCACAATCGAGTATTATTTTGCCTCCTTTTGAAAACATTCGTGGGTTGAACACAAAAAAAAAAAAAACGTGTGTCAATCGGTTTTTATTATTATTATTATTATTTTTTTTTTATAGCCTCTCGGCATTAAATGTTTTATTATCATTATTATTATTTAAATAAGTTTAGGTTAATTTAATAGAAATATAAATAAGGGGAATGATAATTGCAGAAAGAAATTAAATGTTCAAGGTATTAT
This sequence comes from Pediculus humanus corporis, assembly GCF_000006295.1. NCBI lineage: Eukaryota > Metazoa > Arthropoda > Insecta > Psocodea > Pediculidae > Pediculus > Pediculus humanus. The sequence continues at coordinate 301,952 of NW_002987073.1, read as the reverse complement.
ATATCGATATTGAATTTTTTTTGTTGTTGTTAATTATGGGCACCCATTTGAATGTGGGGGTGGGGGGTTAGAGTTATTATCAATTTTTAAAATTTTTTTTAAAACTTGAGTGATTGTAATGATAGCGAGCGGTTTATTTAAAATTTATTCATAATCCGTTTGATTAAATTAAATTTAAAAAAATGAAAAATAAAAATAAAAACGCAAGGTTGTACAAATATTTATTAAATAATAAATAAGAAAATAAATTATTTTAACACCGCATTTATACAAAAAACAAACAAACAAATAAAAAAAATTTTATTTTCTTTTGTTGTTTTTGTTGTTTGTAAGTTTTGTGTGTTTATGTGTTTAAAAAAAAAAAAAATGTTTTTTGTGTTTGTTTTGTGTTTTTTTTTTTGTTTAAATGTGTGATATGTGATTTTGATTGTTTTAATCTTTGGCGGATTGTGTTTTAATTATTCATGATTATTAAAATGTGTGAGCAAAATATGGGTGGCGCGCACACACACACACACCATTTTAAAATATAACATTTCCGGAAATAAATAAATTTTTTTCAATTGGTGCTTTGTGATATCGGATAATTTTTAAATTCTTTTCGATCCAGATGATGAGTGTAATAATAATAATTAAAAAATTTTGTTTTTTTTTTTTTGATATAAATAATGAATGTGTGTTTTTAATCATCTCCACCAGTCATGACTTCCATGAATTCTATAAAAGAAGAAAAAACAAATTTCAGGTTTTTAAAAGGTTTAAAAGTTAAAATGATAATGATAATATGGGGATTTACCATCGAAATCAAC
>NW_002987073.1:293013-301123 GCF_000006295.1 Pediculus humanus corporis | reverse complement strand
AAAAATAAAATTTTATGGATAAAGTTTTGGAAAATTTTCAAAATGGTAAAGAGCGTACCAAAAAATAAAAACAGGTACTACCCGACTTTGGAATAAATTTATTTATTTATTTATTTTCAAAACAAAAAAAAAATGTTTGAAATTGAAAGTGAAACAAAGACCGAAACTAGATGAAAAAAAAAAAATTTTTTTTTTTTTTAAAAAACAGGATCAAGTCCAAGGATTATAAAAAATTTGACTTAATCTCGATGGCCACAATCGTTCTTATTGCCAAAAGAATAAATACCTGATACCCGTCGGTTTAAATCCAATAAATTATTCTTGTCTTTTTTTTCCATAACACTCATAAAAAAAAAAAAAAAAAAATTATGTAACGTTTTTTTTTTTTTTTTTTTACATAGTATTAATTATTAATTTTCACCACTAGGATATTTTCAAAAAAAAAAAAAAAAAAATTTAATTATATCTCTGAGATGTGAATGAAACGACATAAATTTTTAATTAAATTTTTTTTTTATATACTCTATGGTTATTATTTTATAAATAATTACTCTATGATTTTAAAATCGCGGTTTAAGTATCAGTTAAGTAGGAAACGGGGTTTGGGTTTTTTTTTTTTTTTAAATTTAGATAATAGATATTATTAATAAATAATTTTTTATGTAAAATAAACAAACAAACCTTCTTTATCGTACAACCTAAAGGCTTCTTTTAATTCTTGTTGCATTGCTTCAGCATCTTCTTTTACAAGAAATCTGGCAGCTAAAGTACAAAATTCTGGAAATTCGAGCTCCCCAGATTCTAAAAAAAAAAAAAAAAAAAAAAAAAAAAATTTATAAATTTGAATGAACTACAAAATTAAAAAAAAATTTATTTTATTTTTTTTTACATACGATCTTCGTCGACCTCGGCGATGACATCGGCCAACATGCTTTCCGTCAAAGCGTGACCGAGCATACTTAAAATGGTACCGACCATATTGACAGAGATGCAGCCACGTTTTTCTTGGTCAAAAGCGTCGAAGGCCTTTTTGAGCACTTTAAAACGAAAAATTGGGTAAGTTTTCAATTCAAATTATGCCAGAATCATTGTTATTAAAATAATAATAATAATAATAATAATATTAATAATAATAATAATAATAATAATAACAACTATATTAAAAAAAAAAAAAAAAAATTTGGCATTAAAATAATACTCACAGGCAATTTGATCTTTGTCCAAATCTTCCTGCAAACAGATAAAAAAAAAATAACGAAATTATTTATTTAATATTATTATTATCATTATCATTTATTTATTTATTTAAAAATTTGAAAAAAGAAAAAAAAAGCATTTTAATCGGCATTGAATTTATTTTTTTCTTTTTGCTGTTGCACCACACACCAAAAAAAAAAGAATTTTTAATTTGTTAATAATAAAAAATGGCGGAAATTATTAATTAATTAATAACAAATCGAATAAATAAACTTTATCGTTTTACGTGTCGCGTTACGTTATTGCAAAACGAAAATAATAATGATAATAATTATTAATATTATTCTTATTATTTCGTAGGAGGTTAATCCAAGATAATAAAAAAAAAAAAAAGAAATTTTTTTCTTGTTGTTTTTGAAGGTTGCGCTTAAATTTTATTTTTTTATTTTTGTTTATTAATTAAACAATTATATAATAATAATAATGATGATGATGATAATATCCTAATACCGTTACATAACGTATTATTTTTAATTAAATGAAAAAAAAACAAAAACAAAATGGTGGATATTGTTTTTTTTTAAAAAAAAAAATGTCGATGATTTTTCATAAAAGTCGTACGTATCATTGTTTACGATTTATTTACTCTATGACTTTTTATCCGGGGAAAAATTAATAAAAAAAAGAAAAAAGGGGGGGGGCATGTAACAATCAATTTATTAAAAAGACGACGAATAAAAATAATGATAATAATAATAATAGTGAAAAGTTAAATTTAACGAATTTTTAACATCATTTCTCCCGATTGGCCGAACACAAAATTGTTTTTTTTTTTTTAAAATAGAATTTTGACGTCACCCTGATTTTTTTTTTTTTATTTTAAATTTAATGCCCAAATTTTTTTTTTTTTTTTTTTTTTTTTCGTTTCTGGATCGTTGCCGGGATTTTATTTCGTTTTTTTTTTTTTTTTTATGTTTCAAAGTTATTTCGGTGATTATTTAATAGAAGAATTAAAATAAGTGTTTTTTAACACCTTATCGATGATTCGATGAAGTTTTTTTTTAATTAAAAAATCCTTTAATAATTTTTTCTGTACTCTATTTTTTGGTACTATTTAAAAGAATAATAATAATAATAATAATTAAGAAAAAAAAAGGAACTTTTGTCGTTTAATGATATATATATATATATTTTTTTTTTGGCAGTGATATGATATCTGACTACAATTTCTGTTTTGTTATTTTGTAATCTCTTACGAAACGTACAAAAACAAACGGAAAAAAAATATATGAAAACGTTTTCGAGAATTTAATAATTACGAAAGGTTTCATTCAGTCATGATATTCACTTAAATAATAATAATAACGATGATTAAATATGACGTCACATTCGTGCTACCTAGAAAATCGTGTATGAAAACCATCGCGATAACCATTTTACAATCAAGAGTAAAAAAAAAAAGTTTTGAAAAAAATGGCGGTTAATTTTTTTCCCCCCATTCATATATATAATATAGTTTAAATATTTGATTTTTTAAGAAAAAAAACAATTAATAATAATGATAATAATAAGGGTCGATTTAAATTTGATTTAAATTGCATTGAATTAAATATCTGTATTTTCTTTTTTCCAAAGGAATAATAATAATGCGTGTGCGTGTGCGTGTGTGTGTGCGACGATTATTATTATATAAGTATATAATAATACCTCTTCGTGGTCTCATCTGAATTTTTTTTTTTGTATCGTTAGTTAGTTAGTCAAAAATAGACCGTGCCAAATTAAAAGAAAATTGTTTTCTTTTTTTCTTTTTTTTTGCCATGCGTTTAGTAAGCGAGACTGAAAAAAAAAAAAAAAAAATTCTTTTTTCAAGCTATTTATTTTTAGCTAACATGCGTGGCATTTAGTTTCAAGGAATACGTTTCTGTTTTTTTTTTATAAAACATTCAGTCTCATCACGTCACCGCATGATTTTTGGATATTTTTAATAATAATAATAATAATAATAATAATAATAAAAATCCTTTTCGAAAATTTATTATAATAATTTTTTTTACCGAATTTTCTTTGAGTTATGCTTTTTTTTTATTTATAAAATCTTAGAATTTTAAATATAAACATTTTTTTTCAAATTTGTTTAAATATTTAGCATATTATCATTATTATTAATTTTTAAAATTATTTAATATGAGGTTTAGGGAAGACTTTGATTGTTTTTTTTATACTTGTTAAAACCTCTCATCGCACACACACAAACAAACACACAGAGAGAGAAAATGGATTAAGAATACATAAAAAAGCACCACAACGACTTAAAAATTATTATAGTAATATTATTACTATAATATTGGTAGAAGGGTAATAAAAATTACCCAAAAAATAATTTTTACCCCTTCAGAAGTTAAATTTACAAACAAATTTTATTTTTAAAAAATTTTTCTTCTAGAAAATGGCGACGAATATTTTTTTTTTTTTTTACATAAACACGTGATTTTTATGTAATTTCGAACAGATTATTTTTTTAAGTTTTTCAAAAGCATGAAATTTAAACAAAAAAATCTAACGTGATTTTATTAAAATTAATAGAAAAAAAAAAGAGAAATTTAAATATTAAAACACTCACCATTATTTTTAATTTTAATTATATTTATTCCGCGATGGTTTGTTTCGCCAAAGATTCTTTCCTTCGACTAACTTTAAAATTTTCTAAATAAAATTTTTTTATTTAGAAAAGAAACAAAAAAAAAAATTCTAAATTTACCTTCCGCAATATTCTACAATTCGAATGTTTGATTTATTTTTTTTCTTTTTTTTTTTTTTTTTTTTAAACGGAAAGGGGGGTTAAAATCAAAAACAATTTAACCGTCACACAAATCTTTGGGGGGAAAAATGTTCGAAAATATCATTTTATTATTATTATTATTATTATTATTATTATTATTATTATTATTAATACATTTTTATGATTTATTACGTAATTTTTTTTTCGATATTTTATATTAAAATTTTACGTATCGAATTTGCGAAATAAATTTCTTTTTTGTCATAAAAAATCGTTATATCGTTTATAGTCAACCCTGTTCTTCCTTTTCCCCCCCGCAATTTTATCATGGCTGTAGTGATCGATCGATTGATTGATTGATTGATTTGTTGTTTATTTATTAAACGAAATTAAATTATTAAGAAAATCTTTTTTTTTCCCCATTTGCAAAATTTTCACGGATTATTTTGAGAACAAAAATTAATAAATAAACGAATTTATAAATAATTAACATAAATAATTTATTATTTAAATAATAATAATAATAATAATAATAATAATGATGGAGAACGTTTTTCAAAATGTTGTTAAATCATTTTACTTCTTTGCTTTCTCCCACTTAAAAAATTTTTTTCTCTTTCTAATTTTTCTTCGGTGAGCTTTAAATAGTGATTTTAGTTTAATCGAACGCTATCAACGTTCAAGCTTTTATTATTATTATTATTATTGCTGCTGCTGTTGCTGTTGTTGTAATCGTTTATGAAAAGGGGGTTTTAAAAGAAATAAAATCACGACAAATTTTAAACGTTTAAAAAAAAAAAAATTTTTCTGATAGAATTCCAACGTAAATATTATATGAATAAACAATAAAACGTTCATATTGTTTTTTTTTCGAAATTGATAACGTTATCAAATGACCACCTGTAAAATATCGAAGATATTTTTAACATGTTCGATGATCGGAAAAAAATCGAATCGATAGATCGATCGATTATCATGAGAAAAAGAAAATTTTTTTTAAAAATGGGGTCATTTTGTCGTTCTCAATTTAAATTTGCCAAATAATTTTTTTTTGTTTTTTTTTCCTGCATTTCATTTTACGGGATTTTTGTTATAACGTCCGACATTTTGTTTTGTTTTCCCTCTAAATAAAAATATTATTATTATTATTAATATTTACTGTGATTTAATTAAATAAATTATTAAATGTATCTCGTCGTTCTATAATTTTATATAAAATCGCCATTCAAAATTTTCCAAAAAAAAAATTTATTTAAAAGTTAACGGTTTTTGTTTTCTTTTAAATGATAATAATAATATAAATAAATATTGATATCAATCTGGTATAATGACTAGATCTGGATTTTTCATTGTTCCACATTTTGGAAAATTTTCTGGCGGTTTTAAATCCTCGTTTGGATTTTCAACGTTTAATAAAATTTCAAAACCCGAATTGAAATTTTCTTTACTCGTCGTCGACTCCATCAACCAAATCCCTAAAAAAACAAATTTTTTTTTTTCTTAAATTTAATTTTCTCCAGTTCTCCAAAAAAAGAAAAATCATTTTCTCTACCTGGATTATCCGTTTTTAATCTTAGTATCGCAAAACCTTTATTAGGTATCGATATCGTATCTTTTCTTATCGGATCGACTAGATTCTTATAGATTTTACCAGATTTTTCTTCGTTTTTAATTTCTTGTAAGGTTATCGACCTTCCATACGATTTCATTGATAATACGTTGAACGTGTGACCGTGAACGTGTACGGTTTGACTTAAATTTCCAGTTTTTCCTTAAAAAACCAAAGTTAAAAAATAATTGCGTTTCGATACCTTTAAATGATAATAATAATATTAATAATTCACCTTCATCTATTAAATACAAATCGATATTTTTATTATAAGGTAGATTAATAATTCCTAAACATTCGCAAAAATCATTATCGAATTGTTTACACCTTGCAGAAGGTTTTTCCAATGTGCATATTATGTCTTCAGGTACGTCATAAGGCTGTGATAAAATAGGGGATGATGGATACATGAAAGATTTGTGATTAATTTGATATAACCTGACGATTTGATTAGCTGCGACAAAAATAAAAAAAAATTAATAAATAAAATGGATAAGTAAAAAAATTTTTAGAAAAAAAAGCTATGCTTACATAACATGGAGGGTGCGTATGGAGTTAAATCTCCAAGTTTATATCTGAAATCAACAATTCCAGAATAATTTTTTATTATCGTTACGTCATAAGGTATATACACGTTTAAATCGCTTTTCTCGAGATTTTCTGGATTTTCTGGTTTGAATTCTTTCCACGTATTATTTCCCATTGTTGGTGAGATTTGTTTGCTTTCATAACAATCATCATTTTCACTTTTTCCTTTGTTTAATCCATATTTAATGTGTCCTTCGCATAAATTATGGCCTTTTATATAAATAACTTTCATGGCTTCGCGTTTTATCATCAAATCAATTCTTTCCCCTTAAAAAAAAAAAAAAAAAAAAAAAAACTAAAAATTTTTCTAATCGCCATTTTCTTTTACTTTATTGTGAATTTCATATTTGAAAAGTTTACATTCATAAAATATTATACGATGTAATGTATGGAAAATCGCACATGTTGCACAAAATTATCATTCGAAAAGTTTTTTTTTTCGTTTCGCGATGCTTATTTATTTATTATTATTATGTAAATTATAAATGTGACCCTGAACAAAGGTTTATTTTTTTACATCGGTAATAAAATACGTCGTGAGTTTTTTTTAAACGTTTTCAATCGTAAAAAAAAAAAAAAAAAAATTTCCCATGCCGGGAATCGAACCCGGGCCTGCTGGGTGAAAGCCAGCTATCCTAGCCACTAGACCACATGGGATTCTTGTTACCATCGACGACTTTAACGGTTTTTCTTTTTTTTTTTTTTATTACTTTTTTCAATGCAAATTTTCTTTCGTTATTTATAAAAAAAAAAAAAATTACTCACCTGGATTAATGGTAACATTATTTAAAAGATGAGGTTTTACGTTGTTACCATCAAACGCGATAATTTTTAAAGGTACCGTATGAGTATATAACGTCACAGGACAATTTAAACCTGCCGCATTTATAACTCGAATTTTGCGTGGCAAATGAATTTTATCATCATCATCATCATCATATCGATTCGTTATGTTATAAATTTCAAAAATTAACGATTCGATTTGTAAATTTTCTTCGTAATTATTATTATAAGTTTGAATTTTTAACATTTTAGGTGATACGACAACCACCTCTCCATCGTATTTCTGATCGTTTTCATTTTCTACTATGAGTGGACCGAAAATTCCATCGAGATGCTGAGAAACTGAAAAAAGAAAACAAATAAATTATTTTTTAAACTTCGCCATAAAACTACAAAAAAAAATTTGAGGATATTTTAATTACCTGAATGTGCACGGTAATAAAAACTACCGGAATTGACGGCTTTCAAACGATACCGAAAAGTCATGCGGGAATAAATTGGACATTGCGTGACCATCGGGACGCCATCCATAAATGGAGAATTTTCACCGGAAGTGAATCCGTACCAATGAATGGACGTTTCGATTCCGTAAGGTAAATCGTTTTTAACATCGATTAATATCGTATCATTTTGACAAACTTTTATCATTGGTGGCGGCCATTTGTTATTTATCGATAAAAATAAATTTTTCGAAGATTTATTTGCGACGTCATCCGAAATTTTTGAATTTCTGAAAGAAAAAAAAAAAAACGAATGCGACACTTTTTTACACGTACGCCGCGTTAATTTTACCATGTATGAGGAAGTCATTAAAATACCAAGAGAGTGGTAGTAAAGAGAGAAAAAAAACCGTTTTAAATATTCTCTCATGCAATATTCATTAAAAAAAAAAAAAAAAAATGGCGGCGATCGTGTACCTTTCGAAAGGTAAAAAAATAACTTTTTATTAAAATCATTTCCGTTTTATTTTATGGGTTCTTTCTCTCTCTCTCTCTCTCTCTCGTAAAATATAAAATAATTCACGACGATGATACTACAATTTTTTTTTTTTTTTTTAAACAAAGAAGTTTAGTAAAATATTTTCTCTTTTATTACCAATTTATTTAAATTTTTTATTGCTCCGACTAGCGGCATACAACAAACCGTCGAAGAAA
>NW_002987073.1:260374-292675 GCF_000006295.1 Pediculus humanus corporis | reverse complement strand
GCAAATCGTCATCGAGAAAGTGACGATGAGATTTTTTATTTTTTTTCTTCTGCTCCTAAATTCGTACTATGATAAGGTAGTAGTAATCAATATAACTTTCTTAACTTCTTAAGCCACGTTTTTTTTTTTTTTTTTTTTTTTTTTATCGGGTAAGTAGGTGAAAACAATTAATGTATTATGTTTTTGATTGATATTTATAATTTTTTTTTTTTTATTCCCGTTTAACATAAATAAAGAGACTTGAACGAAATGACCCTCGAGTTTTTTATTTGTCGTATGCACGCGCACTCACACACGCACACACACACGCATCCTTTTTACATATATTTACATATTTACAAGTCATTCGTCCGTGAAAATAAAATTTTTAATTAAATTTCGAGTACAAGTTCAATGACAAAAAAAAATTTTCAATTAAAATTAATATAATCATTATTATTACTATTTTTTTTTGATAATAATAATAATAATTGTTATAATGTAAACTTTGAGCTCGTTTTGTTTTGTTGTGATCAAGACGGAAAAAAAAAAACCGAAAAAAATAATTTAAACGTTTTTAAAAATTCTAAATAAAATAAAAAAAAGATCTATTGCCACTTGTTTCCGGTAGATTCGTATTCCCAAATCGTATTTTTTATTTAAAAAATTACAAATTATTACTTCCGGTCTACCTTATTATTATTAATAAACTAGAAATTATAGAAAAACATTTTTAAAAAACTCACCTTTGTGATATTCCAATTGAAAATTTATATTTACAAATTTTTGAAATTTGTTTGTTATCACAGCGTCGTTGACATTCGTGTCCGTTCGATGATGATAATAATAATAAAAAATTAAAAATGAAAAAAATTAATAATAATAACGAACAATCATGTTGAGCCATTTGTTTAAACTGGAGAAAATTTCAACTTGTTTTTTTTTTTTTTTGTAACAAACTCGGATCGCATACGGAAAAACCTGTATTTGTACGTATCTTGTGTAATCGTTTTTTTTTTTTTTTTTTAGCGAGTCGAGTTATAGACAAATGAGATATACCGTCGTCCTAGTTTCTCGTATTATAATCATCATCATCATCACCGACACATAAAAACCGTTTTTTTTTTTTTTTACTCTCGTGTACGCGTACGAATGATAATAAACAATAATTAAACATAGCAGAAAAAAAAAAAAAAATTGTTCACAATCGTTTATTGGGTTGTTATGAAATTCAATTGAATTTTTACTTAATTTCCTTCTCGGCCTTGGTTTAAGCCTAAAACCGCCATTTTTTTTTAACGGTCTTGAGCAATTTTCCTTTTTTTTTTGTTTGTTCGGGAGAAGTGAAAAGTCCAAAAACAAATCAAACGTTTGTTAATAAAGGTTAATAAATGAATAAATAATTAATAATTATTATTTTTTTAAAAATTTATTTTTAAATATTTACAATAAATAATAAATAATTTAAATAGAAAAGAAAAATTTTTTCGTTTCGTTGTTATTGTTTAAGCAAAAAAAAATTCTGGACCAATCCAATCACCGCATTTTGGAAAATTATCCGGTACGTTTGGAAAATCCGATTCACGACCGACTTTAAAAACTAAACTTAAACCTTTTGAAAAATGTGAAGAATTTTCTTCGTCGAACAACCAGTAACCTAAAAAAAAATAAAAGTTTAATATAAAAACAACAACAAAAAAAACCGTTAAATATGGCATTAAATTTTTTTTAACAAACCTGGATTATCAGCCTTAAATCTTATCACGTAAAGATATCCGCTGGATAATGCCAACGTATCTTTTACAACCGGATAATTAAAATTTCTAAAAATTTGTTTATTTACGTCATCAAATTGTTTTATTTGTTCTTTTGTAGCAACAAATGTCGGAACTTTTGAAATTCCGACAATTCGAAAAGAATAACCGTGTAAATGAAAAACGTGATCACTTTCATCTTGAAATAATAATAATGATGATAATAAAATAAATAAATAAATAAATTTATTATATCGATAAAAGATTTTCCATATTGACAATAAAAATAATAAATTTTATTTACCTTTATTAACTAAAACTAATTCCACGACGGAATTTAATGGGATTTTAACAACGTGTACGCATTCGCACGGAAAATTTTCGACTAAATTTTTTTTACATTTTTCAGGTATAAAATTTTCATCGCAAAATGAATCCGGTGATATTTGATAAGATTGAGATACGAGGGGAGACGATGGTAGTAACATTGTCAAATTATTTATTTGTTTTATCCTAACGGTTTCTTTCATACCTGAAAAATGATTTAATTTCGCTCATTCGTGAATTCGATTCGTACCTGCTTTTTTTTAAATAAAATAATCGAAAAGATTTTCTTACCGATGTTATGATTGGTGGACATTGTCGAATCTATAATTAAATAATATTTAAAATCAGGTTTTTCGATTGCTAATTCTTTTGGAATTTTTTCATACGAACGTATATTTTGTATGCAAATACGTGAAAATTCATCTGATTTGCAATCTTCGTCGAAAGAAGTAGAAATCTAAATAATAATAATAATAATAATTGTAATGAAATTTTGTAGAATTTTACAAAAAAAAATTCGTTTCGATTTGAAAATTCACCTCGAAAAATTCGGGAAATGATGATAAATCGTTATTATTGAAAACATTTACGAAATTTTTTTTTTCATTTCCTTCGTATTGTATTAAAGCGGATGTGGATAATAAATTTAAACATTGAACAGGCGTTGCTTTCATCGAGTAGGAAGCCATTTTTTGATTTGCCGACAGTACAAAATCAAAACGTTCACCTTAAATTTAAAATTAAAAAAAAAAACGGGCCGGGAAATTAAATCAGAGAATTTTTAAATCGATTTAAAAAAAAAAAAAATTTTTTAATTTACCTGGAAATAATTTAACGGACGTAACCATTTCCGGTTGTATTGATTTTCCGTCAAATCCTATGACGAAAAATTTATGTTCATCTATGGAAAATCGTATTTGACAATTTTTTTCCGGTTCGCTACCAACGTAAATAACACGAAATCTGTGTCTTTTACCCGCGGTAACGTTAAATACAAAAGGGGGCACGTCATTTTCCTGTTGGTTTAATAAAATTATTAACGTATAATTAATTTCCCTCCCCTCTCCTCCCATCCCCCCCAAAACAAAAACGATTAATTTACCTGAGTTTTACCGTTGATTAATAATTTTGTTTTTGACGCATCGTCTTCGTATAAAAAATTATTTTTCAACGGATTCCACGTGTGAATGACGACGACATTTTTTTTATCATCGGTATCATAATAATTTTTATTTATTTCCTTTGAATATGGTTTTTTAACTATCAAAGGACCGAATAATGTATCCAAATATTCTTCTCCTAAATACGATAAATGATAAATATTGGAGGAAAATTTAAAATTTAAACAAAATAATAATAATATTTACCCGTGTTGACCTGCCAAATGTGTGTTCCAGGTTCGGATGCTCTGAATTTATATTGAAATGTGGTTAGGCTCGGAATAGGACATTGTGTTATCATAGGTACTCCATCCATAAAAGGAGTTTCGCTTTGAGATTGTCCTCTCCAGTGAACTCCAAAACTTTGACCTGGAATTCTATTAACAATATCTACCAAAACGATATCGTATTGGCAAACCTTAAAAGAAAAAAAAATATTTAAAGTAAAAAATTATTTCTTTTGGTAATTATAATTATTATTGTTATTAATTACCTCGAGTGTAGGACCCGGAAATTGACGATTAACGGTTAATATACCTTTCGATTGTCCATCGACTGTAATGCATCCGTTTATATAACAATCGGATATATTACCTGGACAACCTTTGCATGGATTTCCCAAAGTTTGAAATCTTTCCAATGTTAATTTTATCCTACATATCATTGGCCAATCTAATTCGTGACAAGGTCTGGAACACGATTGAGGATAATGATCTGGAAAATATTAACAAAAAAAAAAAAAAAAACAATTATAAAAACTTTCACTGATTGTGTGTGTGACACGTCACCCACAATCGATACAATAAAGAATAGGAAAATTTTTCGGAAAATGATGAACGAACGAGGGAGTGTTTAACAAAAAAAAAACAAATTTATTACGTTTTTATTGTATTTTATAAAAAAGAAAAAAAATTTGTCCTGAGGGAATTTGACAAAAAGAAAGTGAAAAAAAAAATTTCGAAAAAAAAGTTATGCATATAGAAAAATTAATATTAGCAAACTCATCACGTGAAAGTAAATCTTATACGAAAATGATTAATGATCAAAAATTTTTTTTTATTTTTTATATATATAAATAAATGATAAAATTTTTTTTTTAATCATTATCGATTATTTTATTATAAATAATAATAATAATAATAATAATAATAATAAATTTTTACAATCAGTAATTTTTTAACTTAAATATAATAAAAATTAATTAATTTCCTGTTGCAAAAAAAAAAAAAATGAAAACTACTTTCTACTCTTCTACCAATAAGGAAATTATAAATTAATTAATTAAAATTTTAAATTTTAAATGACGTAATTAATTATATACTACTTAAAAATTATGATAACGATAATAATAATGATAAACGATATCATCAAAAAAAAAAAAAATTAGAGAAAATTTATACGTTCGTTGAAAATGTAAAACAACAACAACAAAAAATTGTTTATAATTTTATTTTATTTTATTTTTTATTTCATCGTTACTAACAAAAAAAAAGAAAATTGTAACGTTCACTGTGTTAAAAACAAACAAACAACAAACACAAAATGATTATTAAACATTAATTTTATATTAAAAAAAAAAAAAAAAATTGTTTCAAATACTTTTTAAAGTGGAATATTAACTTACATATTCAAAAAAAATTAATTTTTTTATTTCATTATTATTATTATTATAAAAGTATTGCCATTCGTATTATAAATATAAGATCTACATTTTCACGTTTATCAAGTGGACAAATATAATAATAATAATAATAATAATAATAATAATAATAATAGAATAACTTTTAAAATTGAAAAATTTTCAAAAGGGTTCAAAAGGAAATGTGATAAATATTTGCATTTATTTATTCGTTATTCCTTTTTTTTTTTAAATATTTAATTTTTAAAACGTTTAGTCATTACATTACTTTCTTTCGAATAAAAAAGAAAATTTCACTTTTAAATTTGTTATAATTTTTTTTTTTTGTCGAAAAAAAAAAGAAAAATACTCACTGGGTAAAGGTGTGAAGTATAAAATTAAACAAACACTTAATATTAAACCGATAATAATCAAAGACCGTAAAATAACGGTCAAAAACGAATTTTTTTTCATTTTTTTCCCGCCAAAAAAAATTTAAATCTATTAAATTAATTAGGTGTCACATCACAAAAAAAAAAAAAAAAAACTTGCGAAATATTTAATTATTGTTCGGTAAAAAAAAAAAAAAATTTCAGGTACAATTATCGCATCGATTTAATTATCGAATCACTACGCACTTTCGGTATTTACAATCGATTTACCGGAAAATCGTAATAGTTAAAGACATTTTATTAAATAATATTATTATTACTGAGACTGAAAAATCGATGACTGAAAATGTTTAAAAAAAAAAAAAAAGGGGGGGAAGGGGGAAAATAAATATTAATAATAATTAAATATTATGTTTTTATTTATATCTCTCTCTCTTTCTTTTTTTCTCTGTTTTACCACCACCATCACCCCCCCATTTTGATTTTTCCCCCTTCTTACTTTTGTTTTATTTAAATTTAAACGTTTTTTATTATATAACAAAATGATTTTTTAAAAATTTTTTAATGTGGAAAGTAAAAGTGAAAATGAAAATGAAAAAAAAATTTTTTTTTGTTAACAAATGATCATTCTTATTTAGGTATTACCAAGGTCTAAGGTCATCATTATTTTTGTTAATAATTTTTTTTTTGTCGACGACGACGAAAGTAAACGTTTTGTAAAAACGTGGTTGATAAAAGAAAATAATGTGATTTTATTTCTTTGTTTGTTTGTTTGTTTGTTTGTTTGTTGTTGTTGATGAAGAAAGAAAGAAAGAAAAGTAAAAGTGAAAATTTAAATAGAAAAATTTTTGTTAAATTATATACTTAAATACCCAAAAAAAAATTTTAAATATATTTTCAAGTGTAATTATTTAAACATTATCTAGGGAAAACATTTTTTATAAAAGGTATACGACGTATTCTTTTTATCATTTATTCAAAAATTTATAAATGGTTTGTAATACCTGAAATACCTGAAAAGAAAGTGTTGGAAATTTTTTTTTTTTATCCTTAATTACAGGGGAAAAAAAAATTTTTTTCGTTAAACCGTCCAAAATCCGAAAAACTTTTTTTAAACTTACAATTAAAAATTTTTAATATGTGCACCTAATATTTAAGGTTGTAAACCAAGTTTTAAACTAGGTAATGGTCATAAAAACAGAAGAAAAAAAAAGTTTGCGTAAGTTAATAAGATATTTTAACAGGATTTGATGTTTTCTTTTTTTTTTTTTTTTTAAACAAAATAAATTAAGTAAAAATAAGTAATAAATTTTGCAAATTCATTTAATTAATTTTGCAAACCTTTTCTTTCAACAACGAACCATAATTCTATTGCCACGATAAATAATTTTTAATTAAAATATAATATTTTTACCTGGAACTGGAGTTATGTAAATAACGGTTATCACAGCCGATATGAGTCCTATTAAAATAATAATTTTATAAAACAATGAATATTTAACCGTTTTCGCGAAAGAAGAAGCACCCATTTTATATTATTTTATTTATATTAAAAAAACACCGTTCTTTTTTTTTCTCTTAACAACCATTACTATTATAATATTAAATTAAAAACGCGAAAAAATAAAAATAAAAAATTGAAAAACGCGACTAAATCTAGTAAACAAAGTTTAAAGATTAATTGTGATTTCTTGAATTTCAACCGTTACCCATTGCTAATGGTTGTTTCAAGGATGAGTTGCTAAATTTTTGTTAACTAAAAAAAAAAGTTGCATTGAACATTTTTCTTTTTTGTTGATTTTCTTTTACATATGATTTTTTTTTTTACGCAATAAAAAACGTTTTGAAAAATAAAAAGTTATTATTTACCATCATCTTTTTGAAATTAATTGATTTGTGGAACCGTTGAGATTGGTAAAAAAGGCGGGAAAGATTTCTTCGGGTTGAAGGAATTAAAAAAAAAAATTTTTAAGAAAAGACGATAAATTAAAAGTTTAGATTTAATTTATAAAAATTTTTTTATAATATTATATTTTATAATTTGTAATAAATAATTAATAAAATTTACATCAATTTTAAATGAAAACAAAAACAATGTTTAAATTTCCCTCCAATTTATTCAAAACAAACACGTTTCAAAGGAAATTTTTTTCTCGAGAAATTTAAGTTGGCAACATTAAATTCAACCGCCAAATGTTGCAGTAACTTGTGCTGAGTGACAACGTTCATTAAAATGTCAGGTAAATAAATTATTATTATATTTAAAAATTTAATATTATAATTTTAATATTATTTTTAAATATATTTTAGTATTATGCTAATTATTTTTAACTAAATAAGGATTTTTTATTGTTTTATCTGACTTAAAGAAAAAAAAATTTTTTTAAACTTTTAATTTATTTTTAATGGAGTTTCTACTAGATATTTTTTTATAAAAAATTTTTTATTATTAATTAAAATTTTTTTTTAATTTAACAATACGGTTACATAAAGTAAATTTTAAAAAAAATTTTCAAAATGAAAAATAAAATTTTTATTTAATATATATAAAAACCTACATAAGATATTAATATTTTAATACATATTTTGCACTGAATGTGAATAATTTCAATTAAGGATAAATTAAGGGGTTACATATACCATTAATAAAAATAAGTATTATTTTAAAATTTTTTAAACTTTATTATGAAATTTATTATTTTATAGAAACTGGAAGGTCTAGTTCTTGTTCAGTTGCATCTATTATTCAAGATGAAGGAATTGTTAAACTTATGTGCAAAACTCCCAAAACTCCGAGTAAAACTAACTATCAAGCTACACCGATTACATCAGAGATTAAACGTTCGCTGTTTCAATCGGAGAATTTGAATGATATGGAAGACGACTTGGGTCTTTTATCACCTTTAAGCCCTTCGTCATGCAGTTCTAATCAAGTAAGATGAATTTCATCATATAAATTGTATATTTTTAAAATATCCGAATATATTTTTTGAATCGTCTAATTTCTTTTTTCAGTCGTTAAATAGTCCACAATTTTCACCAAATGGAGAATTTGAAACTCCTCGAAAGTCTGGACGTAATAAATCTACAAAAAAAATTTTTAACGAAAACAACAGTTCTCCCATAATTGGGTTAAAAAAAATTGAAATAAAATCTAGCTTATTCCCAGATTTAGAAATATTTAGTTCAAGATCGAAAAAATCATACAGAACACCTAAAACAGTATTATGTAAAAAATCTGAAGCAGAATATAATATTAATGAAAATAAAAATTATTCCGTACCGGCTAAAAAATCACAAAGAAGAGAATTACTTAATGATTTTAATGTTCTCGAAACAGATTCTTCATCAGTTGTTAGTAGTTCTACTTTAGAATGTGATGAATCTCCCATGGGTAGCGATTCATCCCAGAATGTGACTACTTTAGGAATAAAACCACTATCATGTGAAAGCTTTTATGGAGCTCCTCCTCAAATTCAAAAAGTTCGTACTAAATTATTTATTGATACTCTGGATCGTAAAGGTTTAAATAGAAATCTCACGAGATCGTTGAGTAAAGAATCTTTAACATCAAACAGAAGTTTTGTCAATGGTAAGAAGGATTTTTTAATTGGTTAATGAAAAAGACAATCAGGTTCACTGATTTCAAAATGAAAATTTTTTATTTATTTTTGACAATTTTATTTTTAAGGTGGTACGAAAAAGAAATCCAAGAAATCTTATTCGACTCAAATTTCTTACCCCAAATCTAACAATAATGGACATAGAAAATCAAGCAGTCGTAAAAAAGGAATGCAACCAGGGGTTTGGCATAACATTAAAAAACCTAAGCAAATAAAAAAAATTCAAAAAACGGAAAAACCATTGATATCTCCCAAATCTAGAGTTGCAAAAATGTTAAAATCAAATTCGAAAGAAATTATAATTAAAGAAAAATCTTTGTTTCAAGAAAATCCGAGAAAAAGAATCGCACACTCTAAAAAGCGAAGACGAAATGATGACGATGATGAATTTGGTACCACGTGTAAGTATTTGAAGGAAAAAAAAAAAAATTTTTTTATCGTCGTAAATAATATTTTATTATTTATTTTTAGTGTTTCATACATCAAATAATGTGTCGCATTTTTCTGATTCTAATGTGCACATGGCGGAAACAACAAATAATTACGAACCAGATCCAAATAAAAAATTTTTAAAATACGGTCAAACAAGAAAGGCAACATTCACATTAAATGAAAACGTCAAGTAAGTAATGCCCCCCTCCTCCTCCCTGTGTTTTTTGACATTTTTCAAATTAAAATGAACCATTTCAGACTTCAATTTTCCGACGGTGTTATGAGAATTCAAACTCCTAAAAAAAGGCGAAAGTTGTATTCTGGAAGAAGGGATTACATTGAAGATTTTAACGATGTCGATGACGGAGACAACGATATACAAAATAGTATAAAAAGTATTTTAAACATACTCGAAGACGATAAAGTAAGAGTAAAATCATAAGTTTACATCTTTTAAAAAGTAAACAATTTTTAAAAAAGTATTTATTTTCAGCCCGAAAAAAAAATAGAAACGCAACCTTTCGGCGTTCTTCAACCCCTGAGTACAACCCCATCAAAATCAAATAAAAAATTAGAAAAAACTCCAACGAAACCTGTCGTTAACCTCCCAACCCTCATCATTAACGATTTCGATAGCGACGAAGAGGAAAATGTGGATCCGAAATTAATATCGAGAATGGAAAAAGGTTGATTTGAATTAATCGTACCTAATAATAATAATAATAATAATATCATTTGAAACCTTTTATTAAACCTTTTTTGTTTTCTTTTGATAGGAACCAACGAATTAACTCTTGAAAAAACGGGTAACATGATTTCTTACATGACGAATATTTTAGTTAATAAAGATGAAGATGTTGGTAACACTTCTTTCGAATCCGTTGGAAATGAAAATGAAAATTATTCACCCAATAAAAATAATAATCTTTTCTCGGTGTTTTACAAACAAAATTGGGACAAGATAAAAAATTTAAACGAGTAGGATTTAAAAAATTAATTTTTTTAGTTATTTGTTTGGGAGTAGCCATGATTTTTTTTTTTTAAAATAATAAAATTTAATTTTAGGAGCTTGACGAAATCGGTACAACACAAGAAAAAAATAATAGTTCCAGATGATCAATATTTGTTGGATGCTGGACAGGATAGCATCGGAATCGTTACTTGTAAGAAATGCGGGGTCATGTATCAATCTGGTGATTTTGCAGATGAAGCGATTCATAATAATTTTCACAATCATTTATCAGAATTGAAATTCACGGTGAGCACCTTTAGATAAATTAATTTGTTAAATTTTGATTTGTTTGATGATGATGATGATGATAATGATAATTTTAGGGTTGGAGTAACGAAAGAGTGGTTGGAAAATATTCCGATGGACGAATAATAAAAATCGTAAACGCGGATCCGAAAATTTGGTGGCAAAAAGTAATGAAAATAGTCGAAATAGTCGATCAGGATTTGGGTTTTCCGGAAGCAAGCGTTCAATCATTGTTTTACAAAACGGTAATTTTCTTTTGTTTTTCCGTTTGTTTTTCATTACGTCATAAGAAAAATAACTTTTTTTTTTTTTTCCAGGTTTATTTGTACATAAACGAAAAATCAAAACAAATAGCCGGATGTTTAATAGCCGAAGAATGCAAAGTCGGTTATAAAATGTTTCCGCCGATAGAAGGAGTTGAAATTGATTCATGTTCGAAAGATCCGACACCGTGCAAAGTAATAATAATAATAATGATGATGATGATGATGATGATAATTTGTCGTTTATTGTCGGTTTTAATTTGTTTTGTTTGTAATTTTCAGATCGGTATCAGTCGTATTTGGACGGCGTTATCACACAGGCGTAAAGGAGTTGCCACGAGATTGGTGGAATGTTTGCAAAAAACGTTTCTTTTCGGTAACGTTGTTACTTTGGACGAAATTGCATTTTCCGTACCATCGCCTTCCGGTAAATTATTTGCACAAAAAATAACCGGTAAATTTGATTTTTTAGTTTACGGTTTTTAATGATTTCCACAAAAAAGGAAAAAAAAAAAAAAAAAAAGCGATTTTTTTATCATTACTTACTACATTTTAGTAAAATTAATTTTAAGAGGGTGTTTTTCTTTTATTTAAATTTAAATTCTTATTTATGAGTAAATAAATAAGAAATTTTTCTTTTTTTAAAATAAATATGTATTTCGTTTGTTGTTTTTAAACGTGACAAGTAAGAATTTTTTCTGTTTTTTTTTTTTTTCGGGGGGGAGAGAGGGAGAGGAAGAGAGTTTTCATGCTTTAATTTTAAATTATTCTTACGCTTTTTGATTTGAATTTTCTTTTCTTTTTTTTTTTTGATAGTAGAATAATAATGATTAGTTTTGTGTCGAAATTAAATAATAATAATAATAATAAATTAAATGATTTTTTTAATTTTAATAAAAATATTTTTTATTTCTTAAGCTTATAAAAAATAATAATAATAAAATTTAAATAAAAAAAAAAAATGGGGGAGGGAAGGAGGAAAAGAGGGGGGATTTTAAATAATAATAATAATATTAATAGCGTTTTAAAAGTCTTTGTGTACTGCAAATACTGAGAATTATTATTATTAATTTGTTTTTTTTTTTAAAAAATTATTTTTCTTATTTATTCTACGTCACGAGAGGAAATAATTCTCCGACCATTTGTTCAATATCCGTCGTTCTCACCGTCGTCGGAGATTTATATGGGATTTTCAATAAGGTGTCGGAATATAAATTTATATTATTTTTGTTTGTTTTCAATTTTCCGTTTGTTTTCTTATTATCGTCGTCGTCGTCGTCGCCCATGAAATATGCAAACTGATGAGTCCTGCTCATGTGAATGCGAAGATTTCCTTTTTGAACACATGAAAAATCACAATAGGGACAAGAAAAAGCTCGATCGCCTACAAAACAAACATTAAATTTTTAATTTTTCCAATCGAACGAATCTCGATCGAGAGAATGATCGATAATCGAATTAATCGACTCTCGATTACCTTTATGAGCTTTCAAATGAGTTTTTAACGCGTTGCTCTGAGTGAATCTTTTACCGCACAAATCGCAAGAATATGGTCTCTCTCCCGTGTGAACTCTCAAATGTCTTTCCAAAAGGCTTTTCTTTGAAAATGTTTTGTTGCAATATTTACACGCGTTTCCCATTTTTGTCATCATTCCTCCATCTTCCGACACGTTATTCGTCACGACTCCATTTTTTTCGTTGTTGCTTTCGACGCTTTCGTCCGAACATATTATCAAATCCGAGTTGGGATGGGTTATGTAGACTTGACCGTCCGATGTGTAGATTTGAAATTGCATCGGTTGTTGCTGCGGGTTGTCTTCTTCCGCCGTCGTAACAACGTCTCGCTCACTGTAATCATTTTTAAGGTTAATTATTTACGTTTCGTAGGTGAAGTGAGCAGAAGACAAATCCAGGCGACTTACTTTTGTTCTGTGGAAAGTAACTGGACGATATTGTTTTGATCGTTCAATTGCAGTAAAAGGCCATCGTTTTCCGATTCGTTTTCAATCGTGTCGATCACGCTGGAATCAAAAGCCTGAAAATATTCGTAATATCGTAAATTTTAATCGACAGAAAATTTCTTTTTTTTTTTGGGGGGGGGGGGGGAAACTCTTAATACCTGTTGTAAAACGTTTTGTTCTCCAGGTTTCAATTCTCCATTTTTATTTATTTCTCCCTCTTCTGACAAATTCACGACCAAAGCCACGGCTATTTTATTCAACATTTGCAATTGTTGCTTTTTCCACGTTTTAGGTTTGTTTTTAGCATGGGATAGCAAATGGTTTTTTCTGTGACCCGAAGTCCGGAATCTTTGATTGCAAATCGGACATTCGAACGGTTTCGCTCCCGTGTGAAGTCTCATGTGAACTTTGAGCGAACTTTTCGCAGCAAACATTGATTGGCAAATGTGGCAAGAAACGGGTTTGACTCCGTAGTGCGTTCGAAGATGAGACGAAAGGGTTGATTTAACTCGGAAGCATTTATTACATTGCGTGCATTGAAAGGGACGTTCGCCCGTGTGCACTCGTATGTGTCGAATCAAATCCGAGGGTTTTTTGAAACTTTTCTGACAATATTTGCAATCGTTTCCAAAGTTCGAACGACTTTCTTTTCCCGGCAATTCTTCCTTTTTTTTATCTTCTATTCTAAGCTTTTCGGCAGCGGATTCTATTAAAACTTTCTCCGAAACGCTGGCTCCGTGTCTGATGTCTTGCGCCGCCAGGAGTTCCGTTTCGGCATCACTGAATTCCCTGAAGGGACCTTTGCTTCTCCTGTTGATGCGATTATTACCATCGGTCCCGCTGACTTCGTGCACTTTTTGATGCTTTTTCAAATGAATTTCCAAGCGGAATTTCGCCGAACATTCCGAACATGAATATTTTTTACCCACGTTGTGCATACTTGCGTGTCGTCTGAGAGATGACCTCGTCAACGTGCTCCAGCCGCAGAGTTCGCAATTGAATTCTTTTTTCCCCATATGCATTTTCGTGTGAGTTTTCAGAGTTTGAAGAGATGAAAATACTTTATCGCACGTGTTGCAAGCGTAACTTTTATTTTCTTTCTGACAAAAAGCGTTTTCCTCATTTTCTTTATCGTTATTATCATTAATGTCAGCGTAATCCGGTTCGGGGTCTTTCGTGTCGGGCAGTATTTCGGACATATTCGAAACAGTTTGCAGCTCTTCCGTTTGTGAAAACACGGCGTGTACTATCGACGGTTCTCGTATGGTTTCATCCACGCTTAAAATCAAAGGCTTCGTTAATAACGACGGCTCTATAAAATCATTTTCCTTGTCATTTTCTCCGGTCGATATCATTTGAACACTGTACTCGGGCCCTTGTTCCGTTCCAAAGAGTTGCTGATTTAAAGTTTGTTCCAATTCTCTTATGCTCTCTTGAGTCAGAGATTCTTGATTTAGAGCGGATAACGTTATGGTTCCTGTAGAGTCTGCCAACAGGGTGTGACTGATGTTATCGGGTGTTTTTGATTTTGGTATTTTTTCCTCATCTGCGCTGCTGCTGTTGGCGACTTCGTTTTGTTCCGTAATAACTTTATCCGTTTCGGAATAAATTTCATTCGGTTTCAATCGTATAAACTGTTGATTATTATCGTACCTGTGTATTTTTATGTGTTTCCTACAATTCACAGATGTTTTAAATCGTTTTTGGCAGTAAGGGCACATGTATGGACGATCTTCGCTGTGAAACGTTTGTATGTGTCTCTTTAAACTACCCTTCGTAGAAAATTTACTAGTACATTTATCACATCCGAAATCTTTTTGTCCTAAATGAGTCTTCAAATGCATTTTTAACACGCCGTTCGTCGTAAAGTTTTTGTGACAGACCACGCAGGAAAAGGGTTTTTCACCGGTATGTTGTAACTTGTGCTGTTTTAAATGACTCGATTTACGAAATTTAAGCTGACAATATTCACATTCGTACGGACGTTCCGTGCTGCTGGCATTTTGACTACGAGTAATTAATTTTTCTTTTCTCGATAGCTGTTGTCTGAATTCTCCGCCAACTATGAGAAAAGGCTCTTCGAAAAAATAATTGTTATTAACGGTTTCTAAATCTCCGGCCGGGTTATCGACTTTCGTTTTGTGAGAATTAGTCGTGCAATGATTTTTTAGCTGTCCCGACGTGGTAAAAGATTTCATGCACACGTTGCAGGTGAAAGGTCTGATTCCTACGTGAGATCTTTGATGAATTTTAAGGCTTCTAGAGGATGACACCTTTTTCCCGCACATTTTACACTCGTAAAGTTTGAAACTTTGGTGAGTTCTTGCGTGAGATTTTAAAGTTGATTTTATCGAAAACGTTCTAAAACACTGATTGCACTTGAAAGGTTTCTCTCTCGTGTGAATTCTAATGTGCCTTATCAAATCCGAAGGCTTTTTAAATTCTTTTTGACACACGTTGCACTGATGCCATCGTATATTTCCTTCTCTTCTTTGACGAACCGTAAAATGCTTTATATTTCCATCGTCGCTTTTGTCGGCTATTGTCACTACTCGGATTTCGGATCCTGCGTCTGCATTTTGAGTAGAATTTTCCGTAAACAAATTATCAATGACTAAATTATCTTTACTAAGACGATCAGTTCCCTCTTCGGTTGATTTCATCGAGACTGGCAATCCGCTTATTCTGATAGCTGTTTGTAATATATCCATATCGGAAGTAGATGGCAAACTATTCCGTAATTCTGCAATTTGATTTAACAATGCATCTACCTCGGAACCAGTGGCTTCAGAATTTGGTTTACTATTGTTTTCTACTCCAACGTGAAATCTAGTAACGTGACAATTTAAACTAGCTAACTTTTTAAATGAACACGGACACTTGACGCATTTATAAATTTCTTCTCCTTCCTTCGGAATTCTATGAACTTTATTAACGTGAGTTATTAAGTTTCCACGCTGTGAAAATGATAATGAACAACAAGAACAGACATGAGGTTTGTATCCGTTATGCTTGGACATGTGAATTTGAAGAGAACCTTTTTGACTAAAAGCAGCAGAGCAAGTAGTACATTTAAATGGTTTTTCTCCAGTGTGTATTCTTATATGGCGAACAAGTTGACTTGGCTTTGGAAAACTTTTTTTACACACAGAGCATTCATTGGTGTAGTTACCCCCATTCGAATTCCAAAATCTTTTCCTTTTTCTTTTAGGTGCCAGAGCAAGTAATTGATTTTTAAGTTTTTGATGATCTTTTTTATGACACTCGAAAGTAATTGGGTTTGTAAAAATTCTATTGCATGTCTTACAAGTCAAAGCATTCTTTGGCTCTACATCATCACCAGATATTGTTTTTTCCCATTCGTTTCTGTGATCCTGAAGGTGTTGCTCTAAATGAAGAATGCTTGTAAATTCATCACCACATTCAGAGCAAAAAACATTTTCCTCTTCTTCGTGAATGGGTAAGTGAGCTTTAAATGATGCAAATCTAGTAAATACTTTATTACATTCAGGACAAGTTAAATTTCCTACATTGTGCAACAACATATGGAGATTTAGATTTTTTTCAACATTAAAACTTACACAACACACTTTGCAAACAAATGGTTTATTTTCTTTGGAATGCAGCAATTTATGAGACTTTAACTGTGACCATGTGTCCACTTTAAAATGACAAACTTCACACACAAAAGGACCTTTTCTTAATGGTGGCTCAATTTCTTTTTCTTTTTTGGGTCTTCCCCTTTTAATGGTTGTCGGTGCTTCATCTACGACTGATGATTTTAAATTTGAAACTATTTCTGCAGCAGAATTCATTGAAGGTTCTTCAATATTTTCTGCCACACAATTTTCAGTATCATTAATATTTTGAATAGTTACATCACTATCATCATTTTTAATACTACTTAAATTATCATTTGCATCAATGACAAAAGCTGGCAAATAGTCATTTGAAGTAACTTCACAGACAATATCGCAAGTTGGATTTTTTTTTATAACAGATTGTGCTAATGGTTTATCCTTCAATTCAGGATTATCAACCAATTCTAAAATTGATACTTTGTTGTCAAATTCTGTAAACTGACCCATTTCTGTAGTTATGCTATCAGAAATTTGAAAATTACTAATTTCTTGATAATTTTTTTTAGTCTCTAAATTCTCAAGAGGAACTGCAACAGTTTCTTCATCTAATACAAATTCATTTTGAGTATTTTCAATAGGCACATTTATAAAAAGAGGTTGTTCTACATAAATACTATCGTTTTGAGTTAAATCTGAAGAGACTGGAAAAAATGAAATTCCTTCTTGTGATACTAAACTTGTGACTTGAACTTTGCTGCCATCATATTTGGTTAATTCATATAGAGAATCACCCTTGACGCAAACAGCTCCTCTTCCTTCCAATTCTATGACAAAAGGAGCTATTTCCTGACACATTGATTGAGTTTTTAATTCTGTAGTGATATCATCCATTTTTGAAAATTACCTGTAAACATATACATTAATAAAAATTCATTTAAAATTTTGTCACTTAAATAATTACTATAATACTTTTATTATATATATATATATATATTTTTACATTTACTACAATATTAATTTTATTTTTCGTTAAGTTTTTAACAGAGTTCAAAACTCATCATTACTTACAAATAAATATACAAAAATAATTTATGTAAGGTTATATTTTCGATTATTCGACTAAGGTAAAAGTTAAATAATAATAAAAATTTGATTATAGTAAATTTAAAATAAAATAATATTACGGGCTAATTAATACATTTGCTGGAAAAAAAAATTTTAATTTATTACTATTGCATTTAAATAAATTATTCATAGAAAAGTCTAAAATTATTTTGATTACTGGCACAGCCTTTTACGAAATGTGAAGCCATATTTATTATTGCCATTCTTTGTTTTTATCGATGAACTAATTTTTCCATAATTTTTTTTTGTTAGGTTTGCAACAATGGATTTTTTTAGCGTAATTTCAAAATCCCAATGCGTGAAACTTGTTTCTATTTGTCATTTTTCAAACTATTGTTTTTTTTTTTAATTTTTTAATAATTAAGTTATGACTTACTTACGTATAGAAAATACAATAATATTTCAAGTGGTAAAATGGTTGTCGCCGATGTTGATTTCGTTGACAAATCTCCCAGTTCATGCCGCGTCAAAGTGATTGATATAGTGGCTCTTATATATGCCATTATATTACACTTTGTTGATGTAGGTTTTGATATTTTTTTAGCGTACTCCTATTTTATTACCGAACAGTATTCGTATTTTGCATGGACCGCTGCTTTCACAATTATTCCTACAATAATAATGACAGCTTTAAGTATAAGAATGTACATAGATGATTCTCGTGGGAGTTTAAATAGTTTGAGAGCTTTATTTCGCCCTTGTCTTTGTATTTTAGGGTTATTTTTGCAATTAGCTCCAGTCATAAGGTGGGTTTCTAATGTACAGAAGGAACCAAAATTTATAAAGTATTTCTTTTTCTTAGAAATTTAAAATAAATTAATTAGTTTTTTCATTATTTAATAAATTATATTATTATTACTGTTTTAGATATGCAGATTCATTGATTTATGCTATCAAGTGTTACAGAGCTACATTAAAAAATGATAAAGTATTACAACAAACATATTTCAAGAAGATGTTAAAGGTATTCCTCAATGTTTTATTTTTTATTTTTATTTTTTTTTTTTGCTTCAATTTTAAATTACTTTCCAGGAAGACTCTGATACAATTCTTTTAAGAGTATTTGAATGTTATATAGAGTCTACATTTCAGCAAGTTCTTCAGATAACATTATTATTAATTGATTACAGTCAAGGTTTGAATCTTCACTTAATAAAACAATGCATCATGATAACGCTTAGTTTCACATCGATGGGATGGTGCATGTGTACTTACCACAGAAGTATTCGATTTGATCAAGATGATAAGTTAAACATTTCAAACTTGGGCTCTGTTGTGCAATTCTTTTGGCACTTAAATTTTACAGGTAATAAAAAAAATACAGCTTTTATTATTTGTATTTTAAATTTTATTTATTTTTTTTTTTTTTAGTCTCCAGAATTTTTGCAATATCAGCTATGGCAATCTTATATCCATTCTGGGCAGTTTTAAGTGTTGTCATTCATTGGTGCCTGATGACGATTTGGATAGGTATTACCTCGAAAACAAATTTTTGTGGAAAAAATTTTATTTTAGAAATTTTTTTTTCTGCTGCTGTCGGATTAATTTATATATTTAATTTCATAAGTCTGAATGATGGGCCAACGAGGAATTCATATTATATTTTTTTTTCAATTTGCGGAATTGAAAATTTTATAGCTTCAATTTTATGGAGTATCAAAGCTCAGGCTCTTATAAAAAATTGGATTTATTATGTATTTTCAATTTTGCCTGTGGGAACATTTGTTTTAAGTATTATATTTTTGATAATTTATTACAGTTGCTTACATCCAAACAAATCATATAATTTTTTAAAAAATCGAAAGATGAGTAGGACACTATAATAATTAATTTAATAAAATAAGTATTTTTTCTGCCACTGTTTGTTAACTTTAAAATTTTATTCTGCTAATTTTAATTACACTAACACTATTGATTTACTTTTATTCTGTTTATTTAAAACAATACATTATTATTATTTTCTGCAAGGTAATTTTTGATGTTAAGCTGATACGAAAATTTTTCACTCGATGAAATTTTTAAATTTTAAATCGTCATTAAAATATTTTTATAAATTATTTTATACAATTTATAGATTATATATTTGCCTACATTTGTATTTTTTTATTTTTATAATGAAAAAAAAATAAATTTTTGAAATTTTATATATATGTCTTATTTAAGATGACAAATTTACGATTGAAATTTTTATATTATTATATTTTTTATGGAATTTTATCCATAAAATTTTGTATTTGATTTTCAAATGTCATTCCAGTTACACACAACAAAATGGCAGCGGCTCCTAAACCACTCATCCAGTCAGGAATTTCACCAAAAACCGTAACTTGAAGGAAAAATGCTAATATAATATCGAGTGATCGTATTACGGCAACTTTTCCAGCGTCTTCTATACCCAAAGCCCTGGCTACTAACACTTGGCCTGCTAGTCCCAAAACGCTCACCTAAGTAACAAAAATTATTTAACATTATTAACGTTTTTTCATAAGTATGAGTATAATTTACTAATTTAATTTTAACTTACAAGTGATGTTAATAGCCATTCATTGGTTCCTTGTGGAATAACAATTTTGTCTCCGTTAAATTCTACGAGAATATATAAAAGAATTCCGGAAAAAATTAACGACCACGTGGATAATTGCAATACGACGATAGAAAAATGAACATCTTTACATTTTCTTATTACAACTATATTTAATGCCATAAAAATTGTTGCCAATACAGCCGAAGAATAACCCAATACGTCATATGATTGCTCCACGTGATAAAAAAACTAAAAAAATTTATTTAATTATTATACAGTATACTGATTGAAAACGGATTTGTATTAATAATTAATATGAAAATTCAAAAAACCTGAAATATAAAAGGAGGTTTTGCTATTAAAATAACTCCCAATAGTAATAAGGCAACAATAAGAGCACGAAAAAATCCACAAGGCTCCCGAAGAATTATAAATGATAATACCATAACAAAAACGGGAGAGCTGAATATGATTGTTGTTGCATCTCCTAATGGAAGTCTTCGAAATGTAAAAAATAATAAAATTAATGTTAAACCTCCAACCAAACCCTGAAAATAATTTTCCAAAAAAAATTTTGTGCAATTCATATAAAACATTAATTAAACAGAATTAAGGTATGGGTTAGTTACCTGAATGTTTAACATAAGTCGGTAACCTTTGGGTCCAAATAAATTTTTTTTTACATAAATAGCAATTATTAACATAAATATTATTTGAACGATAGATCGAATAACTAATAATTCCATCGGATTAATGGTTGTTAAGGCTTTTACTGCGGCCGAACTCAACGTGAAAAAAGTTCCAGATAAAAATGCCAAAAGAGGACCTTTCCACAAACTTTTCTTTTCGGAATTTTTCAAAGTCGTATTCATCGGACGCCATTGATTATCATTTTTTAAATTGTTCAAGTCATTACTCTAAAAATTTTTATTTAATCCATAAATTAATGCCAATAACAATAAAAGTTTTAAAAAAAAATTATAAATTACTCACCAAACTTTGATAAAAAAAAGATGGATCGGAAGTACCGATCGGAGATGAATCATTCAACAATCTATTTTTTTCTCCAGGTTCTGGAGAAAAATTTGTTTGTTTAAACACGTTTGGATACATGTTGATACTCTCTAACGAATGTAATAAAACAAAAACGTTCAGCTAACAGTTTATGGTTTTTTTGACTTATTTTATTTTAATTAGCAGGTGCTGTAACAAATGCGGTCGAAAGGATTACTCTTAATAAAAGGTAATCATCACATTCATAAAAAAAAAAAAATATTAATTAGGTCGATCGTCTTTAAAAATTATTATTATTATTATTATTATTAAGTGGTCTACATTTTCAAATATAGTAAAGAGGGTTAGAATGTTAAAGAAAGTCCTTAACTTTTAATAAATTTCTTTAAAAAAAAAATAAAATTTGATAATTTTCAATTCAAATTTATTACTTAAAACTTGTCACCATCACTTTGAATTATTGATAAATAAATAAATAAACTTTTCTCTTATTATTATTATTATTTATTACATATAAATAAATTATTAAAAATCAATTAATTTTATTTATTTATTTAATATATATATATACATAATAAAAATGAATGAACTTTGAACAAAATAATTTTAAATGTTAACAAAATATTTACATTTTCAATCATCAATATTAATAATAATAATAATTATAATCAAAAAATTATTTATTTATTTATTTATTTATTTTGATATCGTATACGATCTTTCAAAATTGTGTTATGCTGTGACATGATTAAAAACAAACAAAATATAAAATGGATAATTAACAAAGGAAAGAAATATTAGAAATTTTAATTTTTTATTTATGTATATATATATATTTTTATAAATACTTTTACAATATTTATTTTTATTTTAATAAAATTATTAACGTACAAACATAATAAATCAATATTCTCATGGATTTGACATGAGTTTAACTTAATCGCATAAGTTTTTTTTTTAAAAAAAAAAAAAAAAGGGGGGGGGGGAGAAAGAAAGAAAGAAAAACTATTAATTAAGGCTTAACTGAAAGTTTTACGTTTTTTTTTTTTTTTTTTTTTTTTTTTTTTAAATCATAATAATAAAATTATTTTAAATGCACAAACATTGGACGTGATAATGGTTAAATTATTTCTTATATTTATTTATTCTTTTTTAATTTTTCTTTTTTCTCCCTCCCTCCCTCTCTCCTCCCTTTCTCCTCCTTCCTTCCTCCCTTTGATTATGGAGCATCAATGTAGGGTGAAAGTCTTTCGAATCTTCTTTTTCTAAAATTTGCTATTTCCGCACTCAGATCGATTTCTTTCGTGAAACATTTTTTCAACACCGGATTTGACGTCATTTCCTGAACGAATTCATCGCAGGTTATTCCCCAACTGCTTTCGTTTGGATCCTCCGTATTTTTACCCTTTTCTAATAAATTTGTACCTGTTGAAATAAAATTTAACTTGGAATAAAAACCAATTTTATTTTTTTATTTTTTTTTTTAGGAAATCCATAGTGGGAGAGAGAGAGAGAGAGAGATAGACAACTTACCAACGTGAGAGAGAGACTGATAAATTTCCTGACTGGTTTCAAAAAAACTATATAAAGTTTTCCAGAGGCAAGCAAAATTTTTTTGCGGCATCAATTCATCACCAGGTTTGCTTTTTGTATTATCTACGACACACATAATAATATTCAAAGTTAAACGTTGACGACATTTTTCTTTTTTTTTTTTTTTTTAGATAACTACCTTCGAAAAATTGCAAAGCTTCGGCTGCTTCTTTTGACCCCGGGATGTCTAATTCGGAAAACAAAGGAGGCATGTGCAATGTAAAAAGTAATTTCATTCTATCCTCCATTGGACCGCAACATGTTATTGCTAATCCTTTCATCATTTCCCTCGCATTTAAATACCCATTATTGTTTTCGTCCATGAGCTGATAAACGTAAACATTTAGTATATATATTTGTCACCATTTTCAAATTTTCACAATTAATCACCTTGAATATTTCTCGCGTCATGATTTCCATATGACACCCTCTTCCCCATGGAGACAAAGCAACGAAAATACTTTGAAATGTTTCAAAATCAATTTTAAATATTTCATAAGGCATTTGATAACTTTCGGATATTTTAAATGATTTCTGTTGAGACATTTCTTCTCGAAGTAATTTTATTAAATCCTGTAAATAATAACGTGAATTTAACAAGTATTAGTATAGGCTTTAAGAAGAGACTTTTAGGTTTTTTAAGAATTTAAAATAAATAAAAAAAAAGGGGGGGGAGGGACCTCTAATTCTTCCGCTTTGAAATATCCATCCGGTACCAAACTTCGGACAATCATTTTTTCCAAACCGTTTTCCAACCTGTGTACGACTTGAAGCCTGTGTTTTAAACGTAATCTTTCTATGCTGGCCACGGTTATGAATCCATATTTCACGTAGGCATCGTAAATAAGGCTTTGAATGGTCACACTTCTCGGTACGTTTTTCGGCCTTGAATCAAAATTATCATCGTCGTAGACGCCATTTAAATAATTTGTTATAAGTATTACGGCTTCTCCGTCGTCTTTACAATTTTTCAATTTATCCTCCAACGATTCCATAACTGTGAGCGCAATCTGAATTAAATTTTACGACGTCGTATTTAATATATATATATATATATAGGATTTTGTAGAAATGTAGGATTTATTTTGATTTGGTATAAATAAATTAATTTTGACATAAACTTACTTGAAATAAAACTTTGGCACCGTCATAAAAAAAACAGTCCACTATGTAAACCGCGCATTCATACGACATAACACTCAAGTACACGGTCAAAAACCAAGACAGTGAAATAACTCTAATTGTTCCCAAATTTTGAAGGATTGTATTTAAATGTGGCAAATGATCTGTGACAAGTGCTTCCAAAACTCCCTGATCCACTAAAGCACCAACCACTCTGGTATTATACGAATCCGGAAGTAAGCTTTCGCAGACTTTTGCCAAAAGCCAAAAAGCTTCCTCTTCAGAGCAATAAATAAGAAATACCTTAAAATAAAAGGAGCATTAACTCAAATTTAATTGAAAAAAAAAAAAAATTTACAACTTGTATATGTAAATAATAATTCGCCTACGGAAGCCAAAATATTCATAGCTTGACAATATCCGACTTGAGGGTTTCTTAGAGCATAAGCCGATAAAACTCTTCTTAAAGCAGGGATCCCTATCGAAGATTGAAAAGCAGGATGTTCGGGAAGCGAACGATGCAAATCTCTTTCGATTTCATCATTTGTTGTATTTATTTTTCCCAACGATTGATTTACCAATGATCTATACAAACCAGGATTGGCCAATTTTTCATTTAACGCCCCTTAACACACACACAGAAAAAAACCTTTTTACATATGTTAGTCGTTACATGTACTATATTTAAAACTTTTCAAATTCTATGAAAATTAATATTTAAAAAATAATCTTAATAAATTACCCGAATAAATTAGCCATAGTTCACTTCGAAAATTGTCAGGAATTCCATCGAGAATTAATTTTCCAGCATCAGCTGTTCGATACATTGAAATCCCTCGTCCAAATTCAGAAAAATATTCTTTCCATTTTGAACATTTAGAAATTTGACTTTGTGTACCTGAATTCGAATTGAATTCATTCATAAGAGGTCCCTGAATTGACCAATCATCTGAGGAAAAATTAAAACAATTTCAATAATAATTTAAATATATAGATTTTAGAAAAAGTAATAATTTAAAAAAAAAAAAAAATACCCTCGACTTCATCAGATATTTTAAGAGCTTCAATTAAATTTGTTTTGATTTCTTCATCTTTATTTTTCCATTTAGATAATAATTCGGTTATTTTAATAAGTAAAAAATCTCTATCTGGTATTTGAGCAAATACAAATGTGGAATCTACTGTGGTAATAAGGAGTCTTTTGTAAACAGTATTTTCATCAGCTTTTTCTACCGCCTGTATGTATTGTAAGGGAATAACCAGACTCACCAAATATTTCACCTATAAATTTAAATGAAAAACATTAAAACTATGTTTTTTTAAATTGATTTTCTGCAGATTATATAAATCAAGTTCTTACCCTACTTTCGAAACAAATATAATTTTGAGATAAAAACATTCTACCCCATGTATATCTTTTATTATAAGGTGTCCAAAGAGTACAATCAGTACTACCATCGAGTTTTTCTGTGGAAGGAAGGCTAAAGAGTAATCTGTAAGCTTCTGAATGTGCACGAGCATCTAAATCTCTTTTTAGAAAAGATGAGTGTTTTGGAATATTTTTACTAAAATGCATTTATAAAATAAATTAAGTCACCAAATTTTTAAATACTAACTCAATTTTACAAATTTTAAATTATAATTAAAACTAAAAAAAAAAAAAAAACAAAAACCTTAATTTGTTTAATAAATCCCTGTCTTCTACGAAACTTGTGCTATCATCTATCAACTGCTTCATAGCTAAATTTGTCAATTGCTCCATCAGTGCAAATGTTTCAGACTTATGTAATAGAACTGTGAAATAATGCTGAAAAAAAAATTTACCATAGTAAACATAATATTTAAAATTTAATTAACTTTAGAAAATGTATGTTAATGAAAATTCTAGATAAACAATCAAACAGAACTTTGATTAAAATATGTGAAAATTTGACTTAAGATTAATAACCGAAAAAAGTAATAAATATATAAAAAAACTAGCTTAAAAAAATCTGGTTTGAAATTTTTTATTAAAAAGTAAATAAAAATTCTATGGGTGAATTTTTTTCGAGAAAAAAATCTTCATATTACTTTTCAAGTTTTATATGTATGGCTCACTTTGCAAAACTTTAATCTCACCTCTTCGTTAATAGTAGTTACTTTTATTGAATCAGGTAAAACAAGAGCAGATGTTTTGCTTAATGAAGTTACTTCTGCCCATCTTAATACAACCCTATGCTCTTTACCCCAAATGTATGCATAAAAACATAACCTATTAACAGTTAAATATAACCACCCTTGAAGAGGCATTCTACCTTTCCAGTACATACAAGAATAGTAATAAACCAGTTTGTCTTCTGCTGGAATATTGAATAACTCATGCACCTTCAATGAAGTCGACTTAAACTCTTGAGTTTCTTCATCTAAAACGACAAAATAGTTTAAAGTTTAAGCTGTATTCTGTAAATAAGTTACCTTTTACATATAAATCTTTTAAAATACAATAAAATTTCTTTGATTGTTTTCTTGATAATTTTTTTTTTGTAATGCATTTAAAATCTTTGAAATATTCATTTAATAAAAATACAGTTTTAAAAATAAACTTATTATTTAACAAAATTCATTTACTGTGGAAATAAAAATTTACCTTCAACAGAGTTAGATGCTAAGTTTATATTTATGTATGAATGAACTTTACAATGTACAAATGCAGTCTTTTCTTCTTCAGAATCAATATCATTTATACTGCGACTAATATTTTTATCAATCCATTCCCAGTCTTTCATGATATCGGGAAAAGTAGTTGAAGTTGCAATAACTATAAAAAGACTTAATTAGCTTGATGCAAACCTTATTAAAAAAAAAAAAAGTAAAGTAAAATAATGTATACCATAACATCTATCAAAGGTTTTGTAAATTAACCGATAAGGAGCAGGCCTGGTATCAAGGACACTATCAATTGTACCCACGAGAAGAGACGACAAACTTTTAGATTCTCCATGACCTTTTCTTTCTTGAAGCATGAAATACTTTGTATCTTTTTTAGTGGTCCTAAATATTTAAAATAATTTAGTTAAGTTTTGTAAAGGAAACAATAAAAATGAAATTATCATTTTAGCAATTAATATTTAAATCATTGAATTTCTTTTCGAATATTATTTCAGAGGTACTATTATTTTAGTTTTAACTGACTTTATAATTGATCAATGTAAATAGTTTTCATTGCTTGAATATAAAAGTATTTTAACTGCATAAGAAAAAATTATAACACGGTTTAGAAATAATTAAAATATAATAATATATTGTTAGTTAACCTTTAACATCATGTCCTTTAACAGGCATACATTAAAGTAAAATTGATTATTAAAATTATTTTAAAACACAAACTACTGCACACTAAAAATTCTTACCAAAATGACATGGCCGTAAAAACCAGCTGTGGTCGAACTAACATTTTTTTTTAATTTCTTTAATATTAGATTACTAATTATAAAAAATTAATAAAACTAACTAAATTTTAAATCTACTTAAACTTGACATAACAAAACGTTAATTTTAAAAATATCATCTTTAAATTTATTATGATAACATACAGTGATACCAAATTTACATTATTTATATTATGTAACTTAATTTCCACATTCGTTTTTACCGTACGGACTTTGCGATTTGTCGAAAATTGTAAACAAAAATTTTTTTATATTGCAATAATTTGCCGTAAGTAAAAAAAAAAAAAAAACATGCTTTAAGATTTTGATTTCGCGTATTTCTAAAAGTAATTTAAAAAGCTTTGATTAAACATTTTCCGTATCGCTTGAATAAAAAAAAAAAATTTAATTACAAATGTATAGCATTTTAAAAGCTTTACTGTTAAAAAATATTTTTTAAAGACACACTTCTACAGTACCTAAAAAATTTACTAGAATAAATTTTAAATTGAGAAATTCAAAAAAATTTATATTAAATTAAAAAAAGTTGTTTTTATTAATTGCATACATTATCACTTCAAAACTAAAATAAAATATGCATAAGTATAATAACTTGTGGAAATACTTTCTCCCTAAATTTTTAACCTATTAATTTTTTATCACAAAAGGAATTTAGTTTTTTTAATGTAATATGGCTGATAAAGAAAAAGAAAACACACTCTATTCTCATGAAGTTGAAAAAAAGCATAAATTGGACAGATTAAAAAATTTTATTTTGGATGTCGATAAAAAACTTCAATGCCTATGTAAAGAATTAAATTGGGACTACAGTCGTTTTATCGAAAAGGTTTGTTTTAAATTTTTTACTACCTATCACACTTAATAAAAATTGTTGTAATTAGTTTTAATCTTTTTAGAATGAAACAGTGATGGTTTCATGTTCATTTAATGCACAGCACAAAGTTCCAGTTCAAAATATAAAAATTCACGAAGAAAAATGCAAATTAAAAATGACTGAAAATTATGATGAATTATGTATTAAAAATGATTCCTCGATTGAAGTAAATTTAGAATTAATAAATAATATATCAAAAAATATTTCACAATTTGGTAAGCATAAAAATTTTTTTTTTTATCAGGTTTAATTAATTATGATAAATATCATAATGATTGAATTGTTTCAGTTGAAATTATAATTGCAGCATATTTCAATAAAATCATATCCTTTTATAGATTTCTCTTGTTACTTTTTAATAATTTATTAAGAGTAGTAATTATCTTTAAAAAAAAACAAAAGAAATTAAAATTTTCTTTTTTATTAATATACTTATCCTTAACTTTTTCCTTTAAATATATATATAGAAATGTATTTAAAAGAAATCGATAAATTGTTTTCAATAAAAAATACAAATATGCAGGTATATTATAAATTTGTGTATTGTAATGTAAGAATTTTTTTTTTTACAACATTAATAACTTTTATATAAATTTTTCAGGTGAAACTACTTTATCTTACCCCATAACTCAAGAAAATTTAGATCAGTCATTAAACAGAGAACAGAAATTAGCTTTGTACGATTATGTGATAGCAAACTCTCCAAGACAAAATTCATACCGAGAATTATATAATGTGT
Organism: Pediculus humanus corporis; assembly: GCF_000006295.1. NCBI lineage: Eukaryota > Metazoa > Arthropoda > Insecta > Psocodea > Pediculidae > Pediculus > Pediculus humanus. Next base: position 263,908 of record NW_002987073.1, on the reverse strand, counting down.
AAGTCAAAATTTTAACAGTGAGTTTTTATAAAATTTCTTTTTGTTTTGCAAAATAATGGATTAATTTTCAATCAATTTTTACTAAACTTAATTTTAAATTAATGTCTGGTTTTGCTTATCATTAAAGGAATTTCGAAAGAAAAGAAGAAAAGAAAAAAATGACTCCATTAGAAATTGCTGCTGCTGAACGGGATGCCAAAAGAAGGAGAGCTTCATACAGGAATAAAGTGCATACACATCGTAAAACTCATACAGAGGTAAGAAAAAGAAAGTAAAACTAATTAATATAAAGGGAATTTAAATTTTTATTTATTTATTAATTCAATAGATCATGAAAGAAGTTATAGATGTACAAATGCAATTATACGAAGAAGAAATACTCGGTAAAAATGGTGGTGATTCCAAGAAGAAAAGCGAGGAATCACAAAAACATTATAATTCACACAAGGATAAATATTCTGATAAAAAACATAAAAGAGATAAAAATAAACAGAGAAATGAATCCCGTGAAAAAAATCATCGGGATTTTCATAGGGACAAGTACAGACGTGATTATAAAGACGATTCTCCCTCAAGGAGGGAATCCCATTTGAAACACAAACGACACGAGAGTACAAGGGAAAAAAAATCAGAATCACGTAAATTTTATTAAAATTGAAAAGTTTGAATTTAAAAAAACAATAATATAAGTATATAAATTATTTTTATTTTTATTTTAATATTTTACAATAAAAAAATTATAAATTTTTCTCGAAAGTTAACATTAAAACATCAAATACATTTATAAATTCAAAAAAAAAACATAAAAAATAAATAAATTTGACAATTTTTTTCATTTTTAAAATTATTTACGCTTTATTTATTAGGTTTTGCAAAAGAGAATAATAAAAAAAATGACATGTAATAATAATAATAATAAAATTTAAACATGCAAATTTTAAGTAACTACATAATGTCATAGTTTTTATGTTTTTTTTATACGGTTCGTTAAAATCATATATTTCAAAAAAAATTATTTTTAGAAAAATTTTTTTGTTTTTGTTTATTGAAATGATAATTATTTGCAAAATTTTTTATTAATATTCATACTTAACTAAAGATACATCAAACAAATTTAAACTTTTTTTCTTAAAACAATTAATTATTCGAATATATAGAAATAAAGGTACAAAAAAATTATTAAACTTATATAGAAAATTAAATAAATTTATAAAATAAAAATATCATTTAAATAATAATAGTAATTAATAATAATAATAATATTAAATATAAAAAAAAAAAAACTTAATTAACAAATTTTATAACTAATAAAATTAATGAAATAAATAATTTCCAAGGATGCGAAATGGTTGCAGAAGATGTATCATATAATTTTTCTAATGGAGTCCTGTAAAAAAAAAAAAAATAATAACAATATTAATAAATATTGAAAATGATTGTTTTCAAATTATTATTATTATTATTTTTTTTTTTTTTAAATAAGAAAATAATAAATTGTTAAAAAGAAGAAAAATTATCTTACAAAAGTCCAATTACTCCGCAGGCTATTCTCGGACCTGAATGACCTGTTTTTAAACTGTCAGAAAATGTTCCTTTTCCAAAATCATCAGGATCTGCATGTACAACAACAGATCTTCCCAAAATTGTATAAGGACCAGTAAGGGAAATGATATTATCAGTTATTGAAATGAGTGCAACACCATCAGGGGATGCTATTATGTTACCCAAATCTCCAACATGCCTTTCTGGATCAACTAAAGCTCCATGATTTTTCTTTAAACAAAATAAAATTTGATACAATTTTTCATTATTTTTTATTTTTTTTTTTTTTTTCTGAAAAGTTTTAGAATCAGGAAATATCATTTTAAATAAATCTAAAAATAATTTTTAAAATATTTAGAATGTCAATCTGCAAATAGGAGATTGCATGTCTAAAATGTCTTTCTTCTATTCAATGTAAATAAATATAAACAAAATATTTAGGAAAAAGGAAAAAATGCCCTTGTTTAATTTGATATTATTTTCGGCCTTACCTTGAATGGATTGTAATGAGCTCCAGTCGAAGCACAATTTGAAGTTATATCACCGGTTTCATGTATGTGAAAACCGTGTCTTCCAGGTGGAAGTCCAATAACTTTTCCCCATATAGTAACCGTACCTCCATCATTTTGTGAAAATGTTATGTTTCCATTAATTCTTCCATTATCACTTCTAACGTGAGTAATTGCTTGCAAGAGCTAAAACAATTACAAAACATTTTACTTCCGGTAGGAAACTAAGGCCGACTCAAAATGATACTTTTAATAATAAATCATAATCAATGACACAAACGAATGTACGGACCGAGTACCAACATAAAAAAAAAAAAAAAAAATTTCGCGCACGAATTGTAAGGTTGAAAAAAAAACATAAACGGAAGTATAAAAAAAAAAAATATTTTATTACCGTTATCGCATTTTGATTACGATAAAAAGAAAATAAATCGTAAACTATTTTGACCTTAATTTTTCTATAATAATAATTGAAATGCAACAATTTTTCTTACAAATAGTCATTAGTTGAAAGCAAACGTTTACACACGTATATGCCAAAGGTAAATATTTTGTAATGTTTTACAACCATATAAAAAAAAAACAAATCTAATCAAAGTTGTGTTACCAAAAACATAAAATCCAATAAAAAAACTTTTTTTTATTGCTTTTTTTTTTTTTTTAAATTACCGAGATTTTAATTATTTAGAAAAAAAATTTTTTTTTTTAATGAAAATAAATTGATAAGTCACGAAACTAAACTTCGTAAAAAATTAATAATTTTTATTGGAGGAAGTAAAATGACCTCATCAAAATATTAAAAATGGAAAAACAAAACATTTTAATTTGTTTAATTTTTTATCAATTAGAGAAATAAAATTAAATCGATTCATAATCAAATCATAAATATCATCGTTAAAATATTTATTATTATTATTGTCATAAATAAATAAATTTAATTGAGATATAAAAAATTTAACGAACCTGACATTGAACGGTAGCAAATATCGATATGAGTATAAAACTTATTATCCAATTTTTATCCATCGTCATTTTGAAATCTGTAAAAAAGAAAAAAAAAACTTGAAAAATATTTAAAAAAGTTAAATAAAAAGATTAAAGTACGGATTTTTAATTATTATTATTATTATTTATTTATTTATTTATTTATTTCCACCTTTGGATCAGGGTTTTTTTTTTCAATTCTTTTTTACAATTGTTTTCATATTAAAAAAAAAAAAAAATGGCTGACATGTCATCGTTGTCATGTTTAATGCCAGCAAAAAAATTTTTTATTTTTAAATAAATAAATAAATAAGTAATAATAATAATAATAATAATAAATAACACGTAATTCGTTGCATTTAAATATTAATAAAAAAATATTTTAAAAAACTTATTAATTTTCTTTTTATTTATTTATTTTATTTTTTCATTTTATTATTTCGATAATAAGTTTTGCTTATTTATTAACGATCGATTTGATTTTGTTGTAATTAATATA
>NW_002987073.1:257506-260192 GCF_000006295.1 Pediculus humanus corporis | reverse complement strand
TATAAAATTAGAACAAATGAAACTTTACGCCGTTACCAATTTTATTATTAATTTTTTATTACTCATTGTTTTTTTTTGTTTAGTATTTATTTATTTTTATTTTTTATTCAAAACTATTTTTTCTAAAATAAATAAACGTCAAATTTTTAATAAATTATCATTTGTAAAAAAAAAAAAAAAAAAATTTATTTATTTATTTTGTTGTGTCAATTTATTGCGTTGTAATGTGATTGACTATCAGTAAGAAAAATAATAATAATAATAATTTTTTTTTTTTTAAAATGTTTTTGTTGACTGAATGAATCAGGTATGTGGGCGACCTTAAATGAAGGTTCATCATCATTACCTTATTTAAAAACTAAAATTATTTGTGAGTTAACCAAATTGCAATAAATTTAAATAGATAGAATGATTGGCATATTTATTTAATAGAAATTAATTATTGAGTTGATATTGAAAAAAAAAAAAATAAAAATAAAAAACTTCCATATTTAACTATCTACGACACCCTGTCAGAAACTTTTTAAATTTTTTAAAGAGTATTAATTAATTAATTTAATAATAATAATAATAATACTTTATTAAGTATTCTTTTATGTTAAAAAAAAAAAAGGATTTAAGTTTTTCTTAACATCTTAATTATGTTTGAGTGTATTCATCAACATCAATAAAAAATTATTAAATTATTTTAAATATATACATCAAAGTTAAAATTAATAAAAGTAATTAAATTTATAAAAAATTAATTATTATTATTATTATTATTATTATTTAAATAGTTGTTGACCCTGTTATACATTTAAGTGCAAGGTAATAAGTTAAAATAATCGCCTCAATTTTTAAAATGATGATTTATAAAAAAAATTTAACACTTGTAATAATTTTTTCATTTATTAATTTTTAACACAATTAAGTTTAAAGTTTTTTGCTGTAAGATTTCAAATTGTAAAAAAAAAAAAAAAAAAAAAAAAAAACATTAAAAATTCTTATTCGTTAAAATGCTTTTAATAACCACACCTGCAGCTCAATATCAGCCAAGGCCCATTTTTTTTTTTTTTTTTTTTTTTTTATAAAATGATGAGTAAAATTATTATTAATTATTATTTAAACGAGATGTTTTTTAACATGTAAAATATTGTTAATAAAATCCGATAAATATTAATTTAAAATTATAAATAAAATTTTTTTTTGTTAATTTAAAAGTTGTTGTTAGGTTGTTAGATTTTTTATTGAGTATCACCCACAATATTTTTTTTTTTTAAATAAATAAAATTATTAAAATTAACCCACGTTTTTGTATAATTTTTTTTTTTTTAATATATACTCTTAAAGGTTAAATGTAAAAAAATTATTTATTTTGCGTAATTACATAATGAAAAAATTAAAAAAAATTTTTTGTTAATCGCACTTAATATTTATTTAATTAAATTTTACTGGCTTAATTATTAATCATTATCTTGATTACGTTATTTAAAAAAAAATGAAAACAAACAACAACAACAACAACAATTAGATTTCAGTTTGTTTGTTTGTTTTTTGTTGAATAAATAAAACAATCAAATAATGATTAAAAAAAAAAAAAATTAATAATTTACTATTAGTTAACTTGCAAAGTAAATAAATAAAGTTTTGTTGTTTAAAATTATTAGGAAAAATTATTGTTAAAATATTATAATATTTAAATATTAATTTATAGATATCAAAAATATTTTTTTGTAAATGATAATTTAACAATATCGAATTCGTGAACTACAAAAAAAAAAAAAAAAAAATTTAACAAAAAAAAAAAAAAAAAACCTGAACTAAATAATATGCCAAGGTTTATTTCTTAGTTTTTGTCTCCCATACCTAAATGTTTATATTTCTCTCATAACCGTGTGAAATATAACTTTTATAAATTTATTTTTTTTATATTATTATTATTATTATTATTATTATTATTATTCTGCCAAAACTTTTCAGTTAAATAATAATAATAATAAATTAATTCACGATTTATTTCGATATTGTTAAATAAATTATTAATAATCATTAGTAGAAAATTACAAAAAAAAAAAAAAAAATTACAAACAGTTAAAATAATGCCCCCTTTTTTTTTTTTATAAACAAATCACTAAAAACAACAATTTCTTTTTGTTAAACGTATAAAAAAAATATAAAAACAAAAAAAATTTCACTAACTTTTCGTAAAAAAATAAGAAAATTTAGAATCGATGTAAAAAATTCCGAATTAATTTTTTTTTTTATATATAGATTTAAACTCGTTGGTTGTATTGCACAGACTAAAAATGTTTTGTAATCATTTGGGTTCCATTCTAAAATCAAGAACTTAACAACTAGTTCACCTTCCTGCCCAAAGTTAATAATGTTCGACACCAAAATATTCCTCTTGTTTCCTTTTTAAACGACAAGTAAGTAGGTTCCTTGTGATTTTGCATCATTACATAATCATCTTAACATTTTTTCACATATTTAACTGCTCCTCTGTTGAAAGCGTTCATTTACGTATATTTCACATAAAAAAAAAAAAAAATTTAATAATTAACGCGTTGATAATTAACAATGAGAAGATGTTAATTAAACTTTTCACGAATTTAGTAATTTTTTTTTTTTTTCAACGGATTTTTAACGAATTTATAATATAAACCTTTTGTTATTTAAATATCAATTAAGGTACGTCAATAAA
>NW_002987073.1:249567-256945 GCF_000006295.1 Pediculus humanus corporis | reverse complement strand
TTTGTTTATAATGTCTAAAGTCATGATATTATTTACAATAAGTTAATAATTTAAATGAAAAACTGAATACCGAAGATTTAAAAAATATTAAATACGTTTCGGAAATTAATCAAAACAGAAAATCTCATTTTATTTTAACAAAACATTATTTCTATTCATAAAGGTATTAATTAGTTTTCATTTATTGATTTTTATTAGTTATTATTTAATAACATTTTATTTTAAAAACTCATCAGTATCAATAGTATGAAAGCAAGTTCTTTGGTAAAACTCAATGGTAAAAAACAAGAATAATTATGAAAAACTTTATTCTTTCATACTTTGACTTTGGCCATTTTTTCTAACGATTTAAATTTGCCAAGTTATAATAATATTCGCTTTACCTAAAAATGGCATTAAATAGGTTGGGCTGTAATATTTGAACATATGAAACAATTTAGAATAAACTATAAGTCATTTGTAATAATATTAATACTCAAATTTTTTTTTTTTTTTAATGAAATGTAAAGTTTTATTATGAATCATTTAGGATAATAATGATTCAATTATGATGATGACTTATCGATAATAAAATATACAATGAATTATTAAAGTAGCTCATTTGTAAAAGTGATTTGTAGTTGTGGGTGATGTTACTTTGGTTAAAATATCATTAATGCAAAACATTATTATAAAAATATACATATAATGGAATTAATACATAACAAAAAAAAAAAAAAATATTCTTTGTACAATTTAAATTACAATTTAAGATTGAGATTCATTGTCTAATTTCCAATGTCGTTTCATGTTTGAAATGATTCCATCAAAGCTTGTTGTTTTTTTTCTAGCTCCACCTTTTAGTTCACCTTCTCTTCTTCTAACAGGTAATTTTGGTTGATTTGATGGCATGTCATCCATATCGAAATCAAAAAAATCATCACTCTGTCTTCAATTCTAATAATATTATAATAATAATTATTATTAGGTTACAAAAGTAAAAATTAGTAAAATATAAGCAAAACTTATTTAAATGATTATAAGTTTTTACAACTTACTTTGTTTTAATTTCTTGAGGAACAACAAGACCGGGTTCTGGAGTAGGAGGTCTTCTTCCAAAACATTGCCATTCAAGAGCTATCAATCTATCAATACATAAAACTTCATGAAGACTAGCAATATCTTCGGCTGGTGGTACTAACATATCCTACAAAATTATATGTTTTTAACGAATTCTTTTGTATATTTGTATAATACAATTTAAAAACGACTACATGACTTTAATTTTAGGTTAATATACTCACCCCAATGGTGGCCCATTTGGATTTTATCTCATATTTTTCATCATCAGAGCATTCAACACTCCAGTCTTCTAAATTTCCGTTTTCTGCATCAGTCATATTTAATTTACGATTCGCAAAATAATAACGCTTGCAGTCAATAGTAAATATTATGCATAACTATATTCAAAGTAAAAAAGTTACTATTGAATAGCGCCATTTTGAGATAAACTTCCAATCAGGGCCCCGAAAATGGAGGGAAATTAAGAGTTTGTCTGTGGTGTTAGCTAGTTTAAAATCTGGATTAACAAGGACAAGAGAATAAGGAATTTTTTCTTTATAAAAAGGTTTGACTTGCAATTGTTTTTGATTTTATATTAGTTATTTCATTTATTAACAACTTTTTTATATTTAATATTTAATTTTTACATTTATAATAAATTAAACTTTAACGAATTATTTGAGCTATCGTAAAACTCAAATTACCATTTTTCTTCCATTTTGTTTTTACTACTAGGGTAATTTGAAGTGGGAAAAAAATTTGGTTGATTACTTTCATAGTAAGTTCTAGAAGTATCTTCTTTTACATTACATCCATTTATAAGTTTTGTTCGAACTACATCTTCATTGGTGTTATGATTTTGAACTTTATCTTCATGTGGAATGGGGGGTGGTGGAGCCTCCCCTTTATGAGATCTCCTAATTTTACGCACAACATTTTGCACCGAATAACCTTTTTCAAAATTTTGTAAACTTGTTGCTCTATTTATTGACAATCTGATAGGTTTTTTAGGTGGCGTAGGCTTTATCCTACCATTTTCTGGTTCGGATATTTTAAGATAACTTGATTCTTCATCAGTTTCTATTTTTTTATCTCTAAATGATTTATATTTAAGACAACCCGTTTCAGAACTGTAATCAAGCATCCTACTATGATGATGTGCCGGCTTTCGTTTTGGCCATTCTAAATCTGATAACGAACAGGAATTTTCATAATTTGAAGAAACACTTTTTAATTCAGATACATTATTCGTTGGCTTTACCGGAGAATTATCACTATTATCTTTAGTTTTAACCCATTTGCTTTTAGAAAAAAAAGATGATAATTCTTCTTTTTCATATCTTTTTGCAAGGGCTTTAATGTTTTCTTTTCCATTTAGAGTACACTGCTGAAAATTTTCACTCTCATGATTTTTAAAGCCAGAATTTCTAGAAGTGTGACGAATACTTGAACTGTTACATTTTTCAATAATTAAAGGAACTTGTTTATTTGATTTTACATTAACTCCTCCTTCTCCAGAAACTTTGATTGAATGATTTGAACATTCAAAAGAATTTGATTTTGGAGAATTGACGGACAATTCGGAAGACAAAAGAGCTATGTGTGAGCCTTTTTGAAAAACTTCCGCTTGTTTTTCCTCACTTTTGGATATTTTCAATGATATAAGTTTTTCCCTATTTTGTATAAGTTCTGATACTTGATCTTCTAAATATGATATTCTATGAGTGAGTCGTAAATTTTCTCTTCTCAAATAGTCTTCGGTTGAAGGAGGAGTCCAAATTCTTAAAACTACCATTTCTGCTTTGTTAGGGCACACTGTTAATAATCGATTCATTTCATCTTTGCTTGTTGACAAGGTAATTTTACCATTTATTTCTAAAATTCTATATGAAACGAAAAACGATTTTAAAATTATTCAGACGTCATTATTCGAAAAAAATAAAAAATAAAAACCTACCGATCTCCTTTATGTAATCCAGAATTCTCAGCTCCCCATAAAATAAATAATCCAACTTTATCTTCTATATTTCCAGCTCCAAAACGTGGACTCTTCGGATCGTAATCAAGTTGGATACAATGCAAGGTATACCTTCCTGAAGAATTAATTGATGAATAAAGAGTGGTTGCTGTTTTTGTGTCCAGACGAACCATCAGAGACCTGATTTCTTCTCTGACGCCTTCAACAAATACAAAGGTAAGTTTTAAATAATATTTTTTCTAAATAATTACGTGCATAGTAATTTTTAAAGTAATATTAATTATTTGTGCAAATTTAAAAAAAAATTACTATGCATAAAGTATTTATTTGAGGATCTTTATTGGTATAAAAAAAAACTTATCGGCAATATTAAAACAAGTAGAAAATGAATTTTATTTCATAATCGAATTTTAAGAGAGGACAACAGAAAACTTTATTATTATTATTATTATTATTATTATTATTATTATTTAGTTTACCTACTATACATTTGGTTAAATTTACCTAACAGTGTTAATTCTTCTCTTCCAAGTTCAAATTCTAATTCTGCTTGTTTAATTCTATTATCAATGTTTCCCTCGTCTGCGTCCATGTGTTCCAACATTAAGTTAATTTTTTTTATGGAAGCTTTTCTAGTTTCTTCTTCCTGTTTTAAAGTTTGTAATCTTAATTCTGCAATTCGCCTTTCGGATGAATCAAGCGGTTGAATGGATGCCAATCTTCCACAAAAATTTATCTGACCTGTAACAGTAAATAACGAAATGTTAAATATTTTTGTAATTTATTACTGAGAAACACATAATTAATGATCTGTTATTACCTTGCAAATTTTGTATAGTGTTCTCCTTATCCTTTAATGCATTTTTTAGTATTTCCAATTCTCTACAAGTGTCAATTAACGTATTCGAACGAATAGACGCAAAAATATTTTGAGAATTATCAGCGAATAAATTTTGCTTATTTCCATTATTTGTTACTCCGTTTCCATTTTTTTTTAAATTTTTTCGTCGTTGAGCGGTTGAAAGAGATACTTCTATACTCGCCATCTAATTAAAATAAATTAATGAAAGTTAAAAAGATGTTAAGGAAAATTTTTCGTAAGGCATTACTATTTTAATAATACAACAAAATATTTTCAGGTTTATATCTTGGCATATTTATATTTAAAAAATTTTTATTATCATAATATTCGGCTTTATCAAATGCAATCGAGTTAACTAATCCGATTTATTTAATTTTTTTGGTGGAAATTTAAAAAAAACACTCCCGGTTTGAACAAAATGTGTTGGTTACATCTCATTGTGTTGAAAAAAAATTCTTTAAGTGTTATAAACGATCCGTATCTTTTACCTTTCATGATTGTCGGACGACGAACAAATGTTTTTGACTATTAAAAAAAAAGTGCGTCATCATATTGAAATAACGTGTTTGCATGGCAAGTTTATCACAGGCCGGGTTGGCCGAGCGGTCTAAGGCGCCAGACTTAAGTTCTGGTTCCCGAGAGGGAGCGTGGGTTCGAACCCCACACCCGGCAACCCCGTATTAAATTTTTTTTTTATTCATTTTCAATGGCTACCAAATTAAAATTAATTTTTTTTTTACATTTATTCTTATTTAATAAAATTTCATTTTAATAAGGTTAAATAAGCGACAAATTAAAACTATTTAATAATAATAATAATAATAATTGATTTCTATTAAGAAATAGCTATAAAAAAAAAAAATTGATAATGATAAAAAATTAATTATTATTAATCGAAAATTATTTAAAATCGATATGTCATGATTTATATTAGTTAAAAAAAAAATTTTTTTTTCTCTTCTCACTTTTTGTGTCCTCTCGAAAACAAACGAACGAGTTTAACGGTAAAAAAAAAAAAAAATTTTATTATTTTATTATTATTATTGTTTTTGTTGTTGTTGTTCTAACAAACATTATAGTTTTGAATTTATTAAACATTATCAAAGTGAAAACTCGAATCGTATTTATTATTATTATTATTATTATTATTATTATTATTATTATTATTATTATTATTAAATAAAACAATAAATGTGGGTAAGACGTAGTAATAATAATTTTTACGTAGGAAAATTTAAAAAAAAAAAAAAGTCCACGTGGATTTCGTTTTTATGCTTAAATTTTATGTTTTTGTTTTATTGGGAAATTTTTAATGAATAAATTTTTTTCGTTTATAGTCGTTATTAAGCCCGTGAAAGGTTAAATTCGTATTCATAATAATAATAATATTTATATCTTTTTTCCTATTTCGTTAAAATAAATAGTTATGGGTATTTAAAGTCGCAAACAAAATGGAGGATTATGTAGTATATTAATTTTAGTTATATGCATACCTTAGCTTCGAGTGTTTCTAATTGAGCCATTCTAGGTTCCAATAATTGTCCAGGAGGAGGAATAGGAGTAGTAGTAGTAGTAGTTGTTGCCGATATAGAATTATTACCATTTTGAGGTAATGCGGTCTGGAATAAAAAAAAAAAATTATTTTAAAAAATCGTGCATGAAAAAAAAAAAATTTTTTTTTTTTTTTTTGTTTATTACACAATGCCGGTTTCTCGATAACAGCAATTTTACGTCACGTAAATATCTGCCGGGTTGGCCGAGTGGTCTAAGGCGCCAGACTTAAGTTCTGGTTCCCAAGCGGGAGCGTGGGTTCGAACCCCACACCCGGCAAAGAGGTTTAAAAAAATTTTTTTTTTTTAATTTTTTCACATAAATTTTTCGTAACGGATTTTAATACCTTATCGTGTCGCGAACCTGAAATTTAATATTCAAAAAAAAAAATTTCTTATAATTATTATCTTACGTGTATTAATTATAATAAGTAGAACGACCGACAACATTCTTTTAAAAAAAAAAAAAATTTTATAAACACCACCCCCACCACCATCGCCCGCCATTGTTGTTGTTAAGGTATTTATTTCTAAGGGATCGGGTTCAAACCTGAAATTAATGATTAAAAATTCTGACGACAAAAACTTGTAACTTGATTAAAAGTGAAAATAGTATAAAAAATAATAAAAGCTTTTTAGTTTTTTGTCGTTTCCATCATGTTTATCATTATAATAATAATAATAATAATAATAATAATGAGGTTATAAGGTACGTTTGCGACCTTAATAATCGTCTCACGTGATACATTTAATTAGTTAATAAATGTCATTTCGCCTTTAATCAAATATTAATTATTTAATAATTTAACACCTTCTTACGTAATAGTGCAAAAAAAATTAATAAATAAATAAAATTCGCATAAGCTCAATAAGTATACCTTTTAATTAATTAACTAGTTATTTTGTTTTTGGAACACATATTAAATAAATTATTATTATGTAGTAGTTTTGTCAGATTAATTTCACGGGTACCACCCTCGAAAAAAAAAAAAAATGAAAAACATTAAATTAAAAAGTTGACAACAACCTAATAATAATAATAATTTTATATAATTTAAATGACGAATTTTAATAAAATGTATACTTATTAAGTAATACGTAAGAGGAAGAAAATGAATGTATCGAATTTAAAAAATTATTATTATTATTATTATTATTATTATGGTTTTTTTCCGATGCGAATCGTGTTTCGAATTTCATTTAATTTTTTCCACGTGGATTTTTACAAAAAAAAAAATTTAAACAAATTTGTATAAAAATTTTCGATACCGAAAGAAATTCATTCACAACCGTAGGATCCATGAAAAGGTAGGGAGGGAGGAAGTGCGTGTGTATATAATTTCAGGTATTATTATTTCGTGCCTAAAGGTGAGAGATTAGATTGTGCTCTTCACAAGTGAGGAGATCCACACACACACACACACACACACAAACTTCTTTAACGTTTCTTTCGTGATAAAAAAAAAAAAAAATATTATTACTTTTTTTTTTTTTAAAAAAAACTTTGGTAGGAAATAACGTAGCCGAAGAAGGGTCAACCATCTTACCGGAAGATTTCCCCTCCCTCCCCTCCCATCCCCACGTCATTCACTCCACACAATCTTTCCATTTAAATTCTTTTTTGACGAGAGATCAACATCAAGTTGATTGCATTTTTTTTTTTTTTTTTTTTTTTTGACTCAAAGCCTTTTGTATTAATGAATCTTTTCTTTTCTTTTAAAATAAAACTCGCACGATTGCAAACTATGAAAAAAAAAAAAAATACGTTTTAATAATAATAATAATAATTTCAATGTATTTATTTTTTCTCCCATAGAGTGATAATAATAATAATAACTATTAATAAAAATAAAAAAAAATTGCAGTACGTTATTATTATTGTACTCGATTAAATTTAATCAATTTATTATCTATTGAATATTTATTTTGTATAATAAAACCACACGC
>NW_002987073.1:246520-248616 GCF_000006295.1 Pediculus humanus corporis | reverse complement strand
AAAAAAAAAAAAAAAAAACTTTTTCTATATATATATTATGGAATATAAAACTTTACGTGTGATTTATTTTTTTTTTTAAACGTATACTACAACAACAACAACAACAACCGTCTCCGTTTTTTTTTTTTTTTTTTTATACTTTCTATACATCTCTTTCTCTCTCTCTCTCTCTCTCTTTTATCTATCTTCTTAAATCAGGTTTTCTAGGTTTTAAAAAACACGAATAACATTTTACGGTTTTTTTTTTAATTTATAAAAAACCTCAACAAAATGTTTTTAAAAAAAATAAACACCGAGTATATATTATAAAAAAAAAATTTTTTTTCATATTTTTTAATTGTAAATAATAATAATAATAATAATAATAATAATAATAATAATAATAATAATAATAATAATAATAATAATTTTAAATTTTTTCTGGTAAATAAAAAATTATATACTTCGATTCGAAAAATTTAATTAATTCGAACTATGGAATATTATTTATTTATATACATATATATTAAATTGCCGACAATGAGTGAAAAGTTAATAAATAATTTAAATACGTGACCCCCATAACCCCCCACCAAAAAAAAAATCATTCGATAAACCACACACACACGCGTTGGAATTAATATAAATAAATATGGCGACAAATTTACGTCGCTAAATTTAAAATAAAAAAAAAAAAAAAATAGATTTGCACGTGGCATCACGATTTTTAAATATAAATATAAACAAAGACCCACGTGAGAAATATTAATAAATTTAAATAATATAAAAATAATATTGTGACTCTTTTTTTCTTCTTTAACGCGCCATTTTATTTTATTATTCGTCGTAAAATTTCAATTTTTTGGGGGGTAAATTATGTGAACGGTAACGAAATTATTTAAATAATTAATTTAAAAAAAAATCGCAAAAGGGTTTTTTCTAAATTATTATTATTATTGGTATTATACACAGGTTCGCGATATGTATTGGGTTTTATAAATTTTAAGAGGTCTAATTTGTATACACGTAAATTATTAAAATATTTGTTCGTACAGGTTTTTCCCAAAAAAAAAAAATTGCATGTATGAAAAATACAGGTTTAAAAAATTTGTATTGTGATAGATTTTAAATTTATTTATATTATTATTATTATTATTATTATTATTATTATTTCGTGTGCGTAGTATAATTTATCAATTATAAAACCTTATTAACATATTTGTAAAAATAACAAGAATAATAAAAAAATTATTATTATTATTATGAGAGGAAAACACGATCGATACACTTGTCAGAAAAAAAAACAAATTTTTTTACGAATTTTACCGTTAGATGAAATCTATAAAAAAAAATTTTTTAACAACTTTTTAAAAGATGGCTGTTGTTGTTGTTGTTGTTTGTTGTTTGGATTAATATCTAAAAAATAAATAAATTAAAAAAAAAAAAGTTGTCTTCGACGTTCATTAAAAAAAAAAAAAAAAAACTAACATGGAGAACTTTAAATAGTCTTTCTTTTTTTTTTTTAGTCAGGATGTTTCGCGGAATTTTAATAGCATGATTTTTTTTTTAAAATGTACGTCACTAATTGGAGTTTAGTTATTTAAAATTACATTAATTATAGTCTTTGAATAAAAAAAAAAAATGTAATTTGTAACGATTCGAATTTTCATTTTTTTTTAAATCTTCTTCTTCTACTAATAATAATAATGGCTAACATTCTTTCTCTTTTTTTAAAATTAAAAAAAAAAAAAAAAAATTGATTCCGGCCAGGATCGAACTGGCGACCTTCTGCGTGTAAAGCAGATGTGATAACCACTACACCACGGAACCCATGCTCAGAACCCACGTTTATTTTTATATTTAACGTAACGAAGTAAAATAAATGCAAAAAAAGATGATAGTGAAATTTACTACGTACAAATAGATAATATATCATCAACGTGATATTTTTCCGACATTTTGTTTTCTTTTTTTTTTTTTTTTTCTCAAGATAATTATTTCAAATTTTGATAGGTTAATTGGCGAAAGTATATTAAACATTATATATATATATATACATACCTTCACAAGAAAATTAAAATTTTTTAAAATGATTTGCTTAAAAAAAAAAAAAAAAA
>NW_002987073.1:243137-246003 GCF_000006295.1 Pediculus humanus corporis | reverse complement strand
TGCATTTCTGAACATGAAATAAAATTTTTTATATATATTTCACATGATAATAAAGTTTAACAATAAAAATTTTTAAACGCCTTCGTTATATTTTTGTTGTAAAAAATAATAATAATAATAATAATAATAATAATAATAATGGGGGGTTACCTAATGCCTCTATAACGACGAGGACGAACACTTGATTCGCTATAATTTGTAGAAGTCATAATTACATAATTAAATCTCTTGTTTCACTTATTTATTTATTTATTACAAAATTTATGTATTAAAACAGAAATCACTACATACACTACACACATTGCATTTTTTTTATTTAAATTGTTTTTTAATTAATAATAATGATACTAATTCACTTTTATTTCACTCCTTTCACTTTCTTTTCTTAATTTTTCTCACATATTTTTCTTTTTTGAAAAAAAAATAAATTTAAATAAACAATAAATAAATAAATAAAAAATTTTAATAATTTATGAGATTTGAATATGTTTTCCTAGTTTATTATTATTATTATTATTTTGCAATTACAATTTGCAAATTTTTTTTTTTTGTACGTTTCAAACCACAAAATTTTTCAATTTAATTTTTAAAAAATAAAATGCAAAAAAGTTTTTTTTGTTTTTTGTTTTTTGTTTTCAACAATTAACAAACTATGAAACAATAATTTAAAAAAAAAAAAACCCTTTTTTTTTAGCAGCTGAAAGAATACTTCCTCTGCACACCAAAGTTTTCTCAACTGGAACTTTTTTTTTTCTCTGAATTATATACTTGAGTGATTTTTATTTAAGAGGACTAAAGAAAAACTTGGTAAAAAACCGTTTAGGGCGTAGTGAGAATGAATCTCATTGAATTACTGATGCTTTACATATAAAAAAAAAAAAGGGAAAGAAACCTTGAATGCAGGTATACAGTTTTTTTTTTTTTTTTTAAATAATTGTCTTTCATGTTATTATTTTACATATTATTCAATAATGTATTTAAACAACAACAACTTTTAAAAAAAAAAAAGGGATTAAATGAATTAATCAGTTTATACTCTTTTTTGGTTGTTGTTGTTGTTTTAATACTATGAATCATTTATAAATTTTACTTGTAAATTTTTTTTGTCGAGATGTTAAGTATTATTCTATGAAACAGTTTACAAGGAAAAAAAAAAGTATTACAATTTACAACAACACTACAACTAAAAACTGTATTAATTTAAATGATAATGCAATTTTAAAACAAATATTTAAATTAGATATTTTTTTTTTGTATTGATAAATCTTTTCGACTCCATTTTAACTCATTTTTTTTTGTAAAATAATTATTTTGTTTTATTCTATTATAAAAAAAATAAAAAACTCAACTTAATTGTCATAATATTGAAAACAATGATTTATTGTTTCAAAAAAAAAGCAAAACTGGAAAATAATAGTAATTATAAGAAAAAAATTGTTTTTTTTCTGTCATCTGAATAACTGTATATATATAAAAATACTAATTTCCTACTTTTAAATGCATAAATCATAATTGTAATTAATGTTATTTTGTTTAATAACCATAAATTTAACTAAACACTTATTATTATTATTATTATTATTAATTTTCTAAACACTTTTTAACAGTATAATATTATTATTATTAGAAATAATATTTATAATAAATATGTTGTTTTGTAATTTATGATCAGCATTGAAAACAAACAATAAATGGTTTTGTTTTATTTATTGTGTACGATAAAATTTTTTTTTTTTTTGTAATAATTTGTTTTGTATGATATTGTAAAACTTAAAAATGTCGAAAGCGCGGTTTCGAAAAAGAAAAAAACATTGAAATAAAACAAAACGTTGAGTTTTTTATTTACTACATTTGACATTTGTTACCATCGCACGTGTATAAAAAATTTCCGACTATTAAACTTGACTCCCGAGACAGATTCTTTCAAACTGTTCACAAGCCATTAAAATTTTATGTAAAACAAAAAAGTTAAAACTTTTATAACTGTTAATCTATACCGCAGCGACATCTACGTGTAACAAAATTAACTTCGAAACTTTATTAATTAATTTTAAGAAGGCGGTGAAAATTTATAGCGCGGGATTATTGTCTAAAGATCGTTTATTGTTTTTTTTTTTTTTTGTTTTATTGTTTAATAAATTTTAATGTCGTGTAAAAATAACAGAGTGCAAAAAGTTAAAAATAGTTTTAAAGTTTTAAAAACATTATCCGTGAATAAAAGTATTAATGATTGATTTTGACGGTTAGAAACAAATAAATGAATTTTTAAAATTGAATTCGTTACGCGTTAAAAAAATTTAAAATAATTATTAAAATTAAACCGAATGTAGAATTAATAAATAAGCAACGGTTAAATAATTTGTAGTTAATGTTAATCAAATAGAAAATATCATATAATGTGTAATTGTTTATAAAAAAAAAAAAAAAAAATTTTGTTGTTTTGGCTATTGTAGATAAAATTCATTTTAACAGTTTCAAATTTTTCACCCCATGCATAATAAAATAAATAAATTTAGATTTGCGCATACTCGCAAATAATATTTAATAAAAAAAGATGAGTGATAACATGGAAATTATATTACCGAAATAGTCTTTTTAAAAAATTATTTTAAAATGAAAGATGATAATATTGATTTGCAGTGTGTGACAAAGTTTTTTAAGAATAAAAAAATGTGCAGATTTCATTTAGGCTAAACACGTAAAAAAGATACGAATTTTTATTGTAAGTGCCGTTTTATTATTTGTTATTAGCTTACCAAATTTTACCTGGTCGTAAATATAAGTTAGTAAACGTGCCGCTTTACTGAACATTTAGTTAATGAAATACCATCAAAGGCACTGTTTGAACGCACAGCTTAGTATTATT
>NW_002987073.1:239838-242483 GCF_000006295.1 Pediculus humanus corporis | reverse complement strand
AAAAAAAAAAAAAAAAAAAACGTTGATATCTTAATAACAAACAAATGATTGAATTTTATATTAAAATGAAATTGAAAAACATTTGCACAATTAATTAATCATGGAGGGGATTATAGTATAGATAAATTGAAATAAGAAAAATCTACCCCGGAGTGAAATTATATATTTGTTTGTTTGTTTGTTGTGTTGATGTTTAAATTCTTTATACCGTATGTAAAATTATTTTCGTATGTGTAAAAATTGTCATTAAAAAAAAATGGAAGTAAATCGTGTGTTAGTTGCATTATTTCTTGGATTTTTTTTTTTTTTTTGTTTTTTATTCTGCACGATCAAATAATTATTATAATTTATACTTAATAATTTACTTCCTGGTTCGTTATATATATTATATATATTTTTTATACGATATTATTGTTTCCTTCATCATATAATCAAAGTGATGAAACAATTATGGCAAAATCGATTTAGGATTTGATATTTTTATTAATTCAATTAAAAAAAAAAAAATTGTTCTCTTTTTTTTGTTTCTTCCAACGTTAATGTTCATGTTTTCTTTAATTTAAATTTAAATTTAAATTTATTTAATAAGAATTAGGGGGGTTTCTAAGACTTATTTAGTTGAGGGAAAAAAGAAATTGTGACTGTTGGTACCATTGGAACCATACCCCTAAAATAAAAGAATTGCATGATGATGACTATCAATTCCCTTGTTAAACATAAAAAATGAAATTTTTCCTTTTTCTTAATATTATGTTGGGGGGGGGGTTATTTTTATAGTTTAACGTCTTTCCTACACGTTTTTTTTTTTTTTCCTTACTTTAGAGACCGATTAAATAACCACCACCCTTAAAATTTTTTCCCTTGAACTTTAAAAAAAAATTATTTTTGTTCGAGGGAAAAAATGGTTAAAAAGTTAAACATGAACTCAATGATGATGTTTTTTTATGTTTATTTTATTATTTCTGAACATTTGTGTTGCCTTTTAAACGTTGTTAGCTATCTATTCGGTTTTTGAATTTAAATAGATATTCATTTTAATTGCAAAAAAAAAAATTATGAATGTGAGTAAATTTAGTAGTAGGTGAGGCGAATATTTAAAAATTTTATAAAACATTTAAAAAAAAAACGGGGGGGGGGAGGGGCATTCAAATTTAAGAAAATAAGAATGATTTTAAATGAAATATTTCATCGATTTTATTAAATCATTGGGGGAAAAAAACAAAATTTTAATTAAAAGAATTTCTTACGAAACTTTTGAATGAATTCTTCTGGTGATTTTTCAATAAAATGTGCAATACTCTTTGTATTTGATTGCAAATTTTTATTTTTATTTTTCCACTCTATTTCAAATCAATTATTATTAGCTAAACAGAGAACGAGAAAGAAAAAGTTTTCTATTCACTTAATCATTCATTTGTTCATTCATAAATAAACAATTGATATTATAAGCCTAATAAAAATATATTTGATTGCCTTATGTCTGGAAACGTACAAACAAACGATGTCATTATACTCGGCAAAAGGGAAATTTTAAATGGGTAATGCAAGGCACGTACCTTCTTCACGTGGTGGTAACATAAAAAAAAAAACTTTTTCGATTCGAATTCGAATATATTAATAAGTCGAAGTCGAAAATTTCTTTTCGTTTAATTAGCTAATTAACCATAATATATAAAATTACGTATGTTGTCATATAATAAGATATTTTGCAAATGCGAAACTTTCTTTTAATAATTCCCCTCCCCTTCCCTCCCCTCCCTTAGGTTTTTTTTTTTCAATCAGTAGACATTTTTTATAAATGGTAAATTACAATGAGTCGGCTTGAGTTCAACCCTTGTTGAAATTTTAACGTTCCAGACATTGATTTTTAAAGGGTGAATAAAATGGTTTATCCACGTGTCAATAAAGTACACCTATAAACTTCCTGGTGGACATGGATTTGGTCATTCCAAAAATAACTTTTGTTGTAAAGAATTTTTTTTTGTAAAACTAAGCGGCATTTCTCGTTTCAGAAAATGTGACACATGTGAGATTTGAGCCAAATTTTTTTTTAATTTTTTAATTTTTATTTTTTCTACTTTTCTCCAAATCGACACAACAAAATCTTTATTTAATTTTCTTTCCTTTCTAAAAAAAAAAAAAAAAAAAA
Organism: Pediculus humanus corporis; assembly: GCF_000006295.1. Lineage (NCBI taxonomy): Eukaryota > Metazoa > Arthropoda > Insecta > Psocodea > Pediculidae > Pediculus > Pediculus humanus. The sequence continues at coordinate 240,334 of NW_002987073.1, read as the reverse complement.
AAAAGGATGTTAAAAGCTGCGTTAAAAATTCGATTATTAGTTTATACCTGAATAAATTGATTAGATAGAAAGTTTTTTTTTTTTTTTTTTAATTGTAATTAGTGTTTTTAATTTATTATTATTTATTTACTTTTACAAATAACGGTCAAAAATATCAAGTTTGATTTTTTCGTTTTTTTTTAAAAAAAAAAACAGGAACACACGTGAGCGTGAGTTTCCTTTTGTGACAATGGAAATTTTTTATTTAAAACTTACATGATGTTAAATTTAAAGTAATGGAAGAAAAAGGAAGGAAAAACAAAAACAAAAAATTATTTTCGGTTCGGTTAAAATTCAAAAAAAAAAACAAAAAAATGTATTCATTAAATTTTTAATGACAGAACCAGAAGACAAACAAACAGTCTTTTTATGCAATTTAAAAATTTTAAAGGCACCTAAAAATAAAACTAAAAAAAAAAATATTTATTGTTAATGTGCAACGAATTTTCTCTCTTTC
>NW_002987073.1:238421-239573 GCF_000006295.1 Pediculus humanus corporis | reverse complement strand
AGAGATCGCATGCAATTAATTTTGTTTTCTAAAATAACAAACGCGTCGTGTATATTCGTTCGTATAAGTGAAAATTTTAAATTATTATTATTATTATTATTATTATTATTATTATCGATTGTTGATTGTTAGCAAAACCTTTTTCCATAGTCAAATATTTAAGAAATGTTTAATAAGAGTAAATAATTTAAACGAATTCACGAATCCGCGACATTGACAAATATATATATATATAAATTATTACACCACACGAAGATGTCGGTTATAATAATTAAAGTTATGTAACTTGTTATGTTTTAAATGTTTATAAACAAAAAAAAAAAAAAAAAAAATTAAAAAAAAAAAAAAATGATTTACATTTTGTTTATACCGCATTAAATATTTTTTTTTTTTTTTGTTAAATTTCTCTATCGCGAAAAACAATAAATGTATATAATAATGACGTGAAAATTTTTTTTCAATACAATAACATTTATAAATAAATAAATAAATATTCATAAATAAAAAATTTTAATTAATTGTAATTATTTTGATGCAAATAACATGTTTTTTTTAATTCTAAACAAGAGAGAGAGAGATAGAGAGAGGGGGGGGGAGAGAAAACGTGGCATTTATTGAGAGCGGAAGTATTATTAAATATTTTTTTTTTTTTATTGTAAAAAAGTGACAAATGTTTTTAATTAATAATAATAATAATAATAATTTTTCGGTTGATTTAAAAGAAGGGATTATTAACTATACATTTATATTGTTAGAATGGAAAAATATTATTATTATTATTAGCATTAGAATTTATTCAATCAATCAATCAATCAATCGATGAATGAATGTTAAATGTATGAATTTGTTGTTTATTGAATATCAACGTTTTATTTTTATTTCTTATAAAGGCTGGCTAGCTTATTAATTAAATAACATAATTTTTTTTTAATAGTTTTATCCGGAGGGGGAGGGTAGGGGAGAGGAGGGAGGGTGAGGGGAAATTTTCTTATTAAAAAATGAAACCTAATGGCTGATTAATAAATAAGATTTATAAATAAAATGCATAAATTTCTTCTTTTTTTTTTTTCAAAACCATTGCGGTTCTGTAGATTTCCGTTTAATTATTATTATTATTATTATTATTATTATTATTATTATTATTAATTATTA
>NW_002987073.1:216794-237918 GCF_000006295.1 Pediculus humanus corporis | reverse complement strand
GAAAGAAGTGAAATCATCATCATCAACTTTTCAATAAAAACAAACTTGTGAAGTAATTTTTTTAAAATATTAATTTATTTTTGCGGTTTTTCTTTTTTTTAACCACAATTTTTTCAAAAAAAAAAAAAAAAAGAAAATTGTTGTGTAGTACATAAGTAAGAAATAAAATGTTAGAAATGTTAAGACTAGGATCGAGGGAGAATAAAAAGAATGAAAAAAATAGAATAGGGTCAACGTATTAATTCAACAAACGCACAAACACATACAAACACAAACATTTCATTTTTCCTTTTTTTTTTTTTTTTTTACGAGTTATACTATTACTTTTAAATGATATAAAATATTGCTGCTATTCTATGGTTCGTGAAACAAAAACATTTTTTTACTTTCACAAATAAAAATTTTATTTTTTCCATTTCGTTTTCAATTATTTATTTATTTGTTGTTAATAAGGCAATGACTGACTGTAGTAGTTGAAGTAAAAAAAAAAAAAAAAAAAAAAAAAATCGAAATTACATTTCAGGTAGATTACGGTAAAAAGAAATCATCATCTGTAATCATCATCATCATCATCATTTTTTTTTTTTTTTTGCGGTTAATTTTTTTTTCACGGCATGTTGCCCTTCTTGTCCATATCATCATCGTCGACATCTTGTCTTTTTTCCTTCGTTTTCAAGTTAAATTGAAGAAGTAACTGTATATATATATAATAAATACGTTTTATTCGTTGTAATCATCCCTGTTGTTACGCCATTTTGTTATTTTAGAAAAATGTGTAAGGAAAAAAATTATAAAATGGCTTTCGATTGTGTTTATATACAGCATCTGAAAGGATCAATTCATCGAAACGCAAATTAAAATTATTAAAAAAGAAACTTTTAAATTATCTCTTGACAAAAAAAAAATTATTTTATTATTTTTAAGATTATATATATGTGTAGCCATCAAAATAATATTCATTTTATTATTAAAGATGGCGTGGAATTTGTTGTTGTTGTTGTTGTTTAACAAAAAAAATGTTTGTTTAAAAAAAAAAAAAAAAAAAATGGCTTAAACCTAATATTTCACTTCGCCATTGAATTATTTCAAATTTTTTTATACGTTATTTGATTTTATTACTTGTTTTCATGGGTATGGATTTCTGTTTTTACTTACAATTTTTTTTTTTTTTTTTTTTGCGTTATAAAGTCAATGACATACCCGACCTTTCTTTTTTTTTAGGCCACAAAAATTAACTGCAAAAATAATAATAATAATAATAGCGACCAATGTACACGATGTTTCTTTTTAATAATTGAACCATTAAAAATTTATTTTATTCCTTTTTTTTTTCGAAAAAAAAAAAAAAAAATTTTTTTCTAAACGTGTTATTATAATTACTTAATCTATTTCTTATAAACGTATTATAATAATAATAATAATAATATAAACATTAATTCGATGAAGGCTTGGTGACACACGCATACAAACAGGAAGAGGCGCACTTCCTTTTTTTAAATATAAAAAAAAAAAATCGATTTTTGGGCGGATATGGATTATAAACACTAATATTTAAATAAATAAATATTTTAATTAATGTTTATTACCGTGTCGGGGTGTAAATGCAAAACGCCCTAAATCACATTTTATTTGTTTTTTTTTTGGGCTAAATTTCAAACCGTATTAAAAACAAAACAAAAAAAAATTTTTTTTTTTTTTTAAATCGTCGGTCAATGGCTTTGTCGATTAAATTTTTTCTTATTAGCGACCTGATGATGATGATTATGATCGTATAAGATTAATTAATTGATTTACAAGCTCGGAAAAATTAATTGAAATTATTAAACTAATAAAACTAAATATCTGGCTATTATTACGATGGTATAAATAAATGTTTTAATTTGAACTTTAAATTTGACTTGATTAATTTGAAAAGTACTCGGACTTGTAATTACTATAAAACTTTATTAGAGAGAGAGAGAGAGAGAAATGTTAGGGTACGATTCCTCGAATATTATTTTTCAATTTGGAAACTTTGGTGTTGTATCATTTAGTTAAATAATAATAATTATTATTATTATTAACAACGTGTGTTATTATTTTTTAAGTTTTTATATATATATATATATATATATATATATATATATATATATATATATATATAAATTAGGTGCTAATTTTTTTTTTTAGTAGTTCGTTAAAATAATTTTCAATTGGGAAAATTCTTTAAAAATTTTAGTTTATGTTTTTGTGACGTCAACAATCGGACGAAATTCTCACTTCCGCAAATGATTTTGCTGCAAAAAAGCAAAATGTAACAAACAATAAAAAACTAAAATTTTTTTTTTTTGTAAAATTTATGGTTGCCATGTAATTTATAACGTACTGGAAAATGTTATAATCGTAATAATAATAAGTAATATAATATTTCGTAACTTTGTAAGTTCTCATCCGAAAATAATTTTATTATTATTATTATTATTCTATAAATTATCAAATTAATTTTTTTTTATTAATTTCACTACTTTTTCTATTTCTTTTGTTTAAAAAATTATTATGAATAACACTCGCAAGTGAATATTCAATTGTTTTGATTTATAATTTAATAATTATTTTATTACCTAATTTATTTATTTTTTTTTTTTTTCGAATTTTTCCAGGATTTTAAAAAAAGTGTGATAAAACGAGAATGAAAGTCTCAATATGCAGGGAAAAGAATCGAATAATAAAAAACTTTCAAGTCCTACAGAGCTTTATAAAAGCACAAAACGTAATTCTGCGGATTTAGGAAATGCTCAAAGAAAATTATCCTTATTGTCAGACAAGACTGACAACGGCATCACCAAAGTATTATGCAATAATTTAAATTTTCCGGTTTCAGCCGGTAAAGACAACGTTCGAATGATAGATAGAAGTTTTGAAAAAAATAATGGTGACCAAAGTTTCGAAGGTGGGATACACCACGAGACTAACGATGGAACCGACAGCGGTGTCGAAGTGATTCGTGCACTCAGCAGTAACGGTAGCAACAGCGACAGAGCTACCCCCGTTCAATCTTGCGGCTCGAGTTTAGTGAGTTATTCTTCGGAGCCTGAAATAGATAGGGGAAGCGAATGCGAAAGCGAGAGTTCAGATAAAACCCGTTTAAAAAAAGGAAGTGATAGTGGGGGGAGTAATATTTGGAAAATAAAAAAAAATTACGGTAAAACGGAAAGATCGCGATTAGGAAGTCGAAAAGGTAGCTGTTACGAAGGTGAGGGTACGAGCGAATCTTGCAGCGAAACATCATCGACTCATGAAGCCGTTACTCCCGATCAATTGAATCCTTCTTTAGACTTTAAGAGATCAAATCGACTGCGGGATGTGAAAAATTCGGAAAGTGGTAAATCCTCAATGGTGCGCAGATCAGAATCTATGACGAGAAACGGCATTTACGAAAAGTCATCCGTTAGATCACACAGCGGCGTAAGAATTTCATCTTCGGCGTCAAAAGTCAATTCTGGTTCAAAGTCTGGTCAAATAAGTAGTCGAAGCGTAAAAACAGGAGTTGCAGAAAAACCCGACAGTAAGGGAAACAAAGTTAAAAGCAGTGAAAAATGGTCGTCTTCCTCTCAAAAGACTCAAACGTCGGGAGCGAGAATTCGAGTATCGAGCGTAGCAGATCCAACCCGAAGAAATAGTTCTGCAGTCATGTCCTCCAGTTTAACATCAGGTTCGATAGAAGAAAGTTGTAAAAACGACATTTCCGAAATAAAATCAAACGCATTAGATAAATACGGCACATTGCCGAGAAGGCAAAAAAAGAAATCGGTGGTTTCGGAACCATTATCGATTTCTGTCGTTCAAACTTCGCTCTCGAGGAGTAATTCAACATCGAGAGAACCGAATTTGAATAAAACCGTTACGTTAAGAAATCAAAAATTAAAAGAAAAAAATAAAACTTTACCTCCTTATCCTAAAATAAAAAAGAACTCGTGTAAAACTATTATTTATCACGAAGTAAGCGTACAGACTCTTATAACGAATCAAGATATAAGTTGCACTAGTTCGGGTATACAAATAAAAGAAAAAAAAACCCAAGAAGGTACTTGTCAAAAAGAAGATAAAGAAATTCAGGTACGTACATTAGAAATCATTTTTTCATTTTAATTATTTAAAACTCAAAAATTTTTTCTTCTTCATAGACTGAAGGTAGAGAAAGACTGAAAAAATTGGAAAATGATTATTTGAAACAAAATGAAAAATTGGAAAAATTCATAAAAGAAAATGAAGAATTGAAAGAGGATAAAAAAAATATTTTATTGAAAATAAATAAACTTCTCGGTCATTCGGAAGATGTCGACATTTTAAATAACGGACTCAACGAACTCGAAAAACATTTTCAAGCTGTCGGTTTGACCGTTCTCAAACAACAGCAAGAATTGTCAGAACTCCGAAGATATAAACTCATTGCTCACAGAGTAAGTTACCACAAAAAAAAAAAATACTCTATCATGTTGCTGTTGTTGTTGTTGTTGTAGTTAACAAAAAAATTTTTAATTACATAATAATTTATGATTTATTTTTTTATAAAGGAAATGCACCGAAAAGTATATAATAAAATAAAAGGTCAAAGGTTACATAAAAAAGATAAAAGTCATTATAAAAATATAACACATAAAAAAATTTTTATTGTAAAAAATTTCAAAAAAAAAAAAAGGAAAACAATCTTTTCTTATTATTATTATTATTATTATTATTTATTATTACTCGAGTAATAAATTAATAATTTTTTTTATTTTTATTTTACTGTAATTGTATCGTTTGTTTCCTATATATTAAATTAAAAATAATAATTTCTAAAGTAATTACAAAGGAAAAGTAATTTATACAGGTAGAATAATAATAATAATAATAATTAATATTATTATTCATGTGATTTTTCTTTTTTTTTTTTTTTTTCATTACAACTAATTATTACCCAAAAAAAAAAAAAAATTGAGATTTAAATTCCAACAGTGCATAAAAAAAAAAAAAAATGAAAAAAATGAAAATTTTTTATTACCGTAATTTTCTTATTTTTATTTTTTTTAAAAAACTTTCTTTTTCATTTTATTAAAAAAAAATTTTTTTTCTTATAATTTTCACTTTTTTTTTTTTTTTTTTTAACTTAGTTGGGGGGGAGGGGAGGGGAAAAAAATGAAAATTTGTTTTGTAATTTTTTTTTTTTTTTTTTTGTTATTTGATATCGTTGTAGGATTTAGAAAAAAGTCTTGCCGCTCAAAAAAATCTTTTACAACAACAACAAGAAATCGAAGAAGAATATTCGGAATTGCAAGATTTTTTACAAGCTGAAAAAACGGCTTTATCCGAATCACTTTTGGATACCGAAGTTGAAGTAAGTAAAAAAAAAAAAAAAAATTTTTTTTTTATTATTTTTTAGCCATTTTGATTTTTAATAAAAATTTTATTTCAGCGGTTAGTTTTAAATAAACTTTGCGGTTAGATTAATAAAAATTTATATTTAAAAAAAAAACGAGGGAAAAGTTAGTCTCGAGTATTAAAAATATAATAATAATTAAACTTAAGTGAAAGTGTAATGAATTTTTGATTACAATATTTCGTCGAAAAATTACGAGTTTGTGTTGTGAAATTATTATTGTTGTGCCGCCATTTTGTTTTTTCCTTTATTTTCGTATAATAAACGTTAGGGAAATTTTTAAATTACTTTTTAAGTTGGCAGTACTTTTTTAACGAAGAGAAGTTTCAGAGAAGAACGTTTTTTAAAACGATTTTTTTTTTAAATAGTGTTTTATTTATTCGAGATAAAATTAAATTATTATTCGGATTAAATAAATAAAAATTAGATTTAAAAATAAATAAATAAATAAATTTTTGTATTTCGAATAAACGGTTAATTATTTTCTTTTACAGTTAAAAAGACTTAATAGTGAAATTAATAAAAAAGAAACGCTTCTTCAACAACAGCAGGAAGAATGCAAACACCTAGTCAGGATATGCGAACAAAGAAGGTAATTTTTTAATTTTTTTATCTAATCTTTTATTTTTAAGACCACTCGACAAAAATACAATCGAAATGTTTTTTTTTTCCACGCCAAAAATTTTCTCAGACAAGAAAACCTTTCATTGGAAGCAAAATTAAGCGGTTTAGATCAAAGAAGTCGTGATGTTCTCGTACAGCAAGGAGCTGCCGTGTCTGCAGCTGCAGTTGCTTTATCTGGTCTTGGAGCTCGTTTAGATACTTTGGTCGAACAATTGTCACTGTCTTGCAATATAACAGAAAAAGATTTAGAGGTACAGAATCAAATGAAACAGTCAATTAAAATTTCTTCTTGTTAATTAAATTAATTTGATTTTTTAAAAAAAGTCATAAAACATTCTTTCAAATAATGATGAATTAGTTACTTTAGTAGATTATTTTTTTTTTTTTAAAGAACTAAAGTAGAGTAAATTTTTTTCAAACGATTATAAACATTAATTCGAAAAAAAAAAATTTATTAACATCTAATTAACTTTCACATAATTTTTATGTAATTGATTGTTATTATATACGAAATTCAAAATTATTCTAACAATTATGTTAAGTAAGAAGAAGCTTGTTGCTTTGTAGGGCATTAATATGTTAGATTCAAATTGTAAAGGCTTAATATCGCTCTTATTGTATTTTGTGATATTTTATCGATTTGAATTACTTTTTAAAAAAAAAATTTTTTTAATTAAATTAACCAAGTAATAATACTTTATTTTCAAAAGTATCATTATAGTAAATAAATATATATGTGTAAATGTTTCTATTGATGTTAATTATTGTTGATAGCCATAAAGTTAACAGCTGTCAATTTATTTTAATATATTATTTGTAATGTTTAAATGAATTTTAAGTATAAAAATATATTATCGAGTAAAGGAAAGATAGATTTATTTTATTTTTTTAATTTAGTTTATGTGAAAATTTTTTTTTTGTAAAATTAATGAATTTTTTTTCTATCGAAATGTGATGGGAGTTAATTTGAATTTTAAAAAGGGAAAAATTCTAGTCGATTAAAAATTAATTATTTTGTAAATTAATTTTATTTTATTATAAATATATAAATTATTATTTGGTAGTAATATATATATATATATTGATTTCATGAAATGATTTGAAACGAAAAAGTAAAATTTATTTAACAGTTAAAACATAAATATTTATTTATTAATTTGGGTAAGTTTGAAATTTATTTAATGTCGAAGCTTTTTTTTCTTTTTTTTTTTTTTAATACAAAAATTTGCTAGCTTTTGAGGCTTTATTCATTCATTCATTCATTCATTCATTTATAAGTAGATTTATTGTGTCGTATAAGTAAAACTTTTGGCTATCAACAATTTTTGTCTTGGCTATAAATTATTTTATTGTGTATAAAATTATGTTCGCCTGATATTTTTTTTTTTTGTATGTGACGTGCATTGTAAATCCAATTTATTATTATTTTAACTTATTTTTATATTTTTTTTATATTTATTTAGGACATAATTTTTCACAATGAAGCTTATAGTCAAAGTGAAGATAATTCACCTGATTATCCAACATCAAAACCATTGGAAATTCCTAAACAGGGAGAATCATTATTGCAAGTTATTTTAGGAGCTATAAGAAATGCTGCTCATTCGCCATTTTTAAAAAAAAATTCATCGTCGTCTAGAAAACCTTCGGGTGAGTTGTTAAATGCTTTCTTGTTGTTGTTGTTGTTGTTGTTTAAACATTTTTATTTATTTATTTATTTTTTTTTTAGATAATACTTTGGAACAACTCACGTTTTTCGATGCTGAATCAGAGCCATGTTTAAATTTGGAAAGTTCGTTCGATGAAAATTCTTCTTGTTCTTCGAGCAAAATCGTCATAGAAGATGAAAAAAAGATTAGTAAAGACGAAGAAGAAGAAGAAGAAGAGCGTTGTCGTAAAAATAATTTAACCCGAAGTAATTCCCTTCAAAATCTTTCCGATGCCATCTTGAATAGACAATTGATTGAGAAAAATGAAAATGTAAAAAGTATTTTCCTCGACGAAATCATTCCCATAGAAGTCAATTCTTTAGTCGATCAAATAATCGACGTCGATAATTTAGTTACGAAATTATTAAAAGTTATTAGAATCATTCAAGAAGAAAATGAAAAACATGTGGAAAAATTAAAAGATGATAGGTTTGTCTTTGTTTTTACCGAAATGGAAAACTAAAACTTGTTATTTTTTTTAACTCTAAATCATTTTTTGTGTTACGTAGATCGAATCTCTCGGAAGAATTAAATCAAGAGAAAATAAATCAGGAAAAATTAAAAAATAATTTAGAAAGACTTCAAAAAGAATTAACGGATGCAAGATCTCAATTGAACGTTCGCATAAGTCAACTCGAAGATGCGAAATCTTTATGTAAAGAAAACGAACAAATTGCTATGGACGAAATGCAAAAAAGATTCGATATGATCGATTCGGCACTCGGAGTAAGTTGAATTTTCATGAAGATGATCTATTATTATTATTATTATTGGTATTATGGCAAGAGGATGTAAAGGGAAATCACCGCACGATGTTTAATCGAGAATTTGTCCTTATTACTTGATATTTTCAGGCGTTGAATTCGGTTCAGGATATGGTTCTTAAATGTCCACCGTTGGCTTTACTAAGACAAGAATTAGTCGAAAAAAGTTATGAGAAAACGGCGAACGGCGATGAAAATGCAAATACGTCTTCGAACGGAAATAATGATGATAATATAAATATAAAAAATAATAAAGCCGTCCTTACAACAGCCATATAAATTTTTCGTTTTTGATTTATTTAATTATCAGAGAGAGAATGATTGATCACTTGTTAAACATAATTTTTTAATTCACGTTTTTTTTTGTATTTACATAAGTATACATATAAATATATACGATTATTATGTATATAAAAAATTTTTTGTTCGTAACAAACAATCGGTCATATTTTTTAGTAATTTTAATTATTTATGTATCTGTCTTCTTTTATGTATTTTACGTTGTTAGTTTTTTTATCAATTTTTGGTTTTTATTTTTTATGTTATTTTATTTTATTATTATTATTATTAAAAAAAAATGAAATTTTTAACTTTATTCATAAATCAAAACATTATTATTATTTTTAATATATATATATATATATTTTTTAATTTCAGATTTTTATATTCGAAAATTGTTTATTTTTGTACAGTTAAAATTAGTCAATTTAATCCCAAAACTATATCAACGTACAGATTTTTCTTATATCCTGTTTTTAAAAATAAATACAAAACGGGTACGGGTACGGGTACTACAATAATAATAATAATAATAATAATATTAAAAAATTAAAATCTAAATTTATATTTTAATATATATATATATATGTGTATATTACATTCATTTTAATTAATTAAAATTAAACTAAATTTTTCAAATTGATTTAATTATACTGTGCATTACGGAGGGGGAGGGAGGAGAGGAAGGGGGCGGTTTCGTGACCACCGTGAGGAGCTCGTATGTATCATTTCTGTGCAAATTTTTTTTTTTTTTTTTATTTTAAAAAGAACATTAAAAATAGACATTTACTGCACCAATTACACTTTTTTTAGAATAAGTTACGCAACCATTTTTCCCTTACTAATAATAATAATAATAATATTGACAAAAAAAAAAAAAAAAATTTTTTTTGTGTGAGAATTAATTAGAGTTTAAAAAAAAAAAAAAACAATTTTTTTTTTTCCCCTATTATAAATAATATATATATATATATATAAAAAAAATTTTTCCGCGGAATCATTCCGCGAAATCCTAATCTCTAAGAAATCAATACTACAAATATAATCATTTTTATACATATTGGGTGTCATCGCGTTAAAAAAAAAAAAAAAAAAAAAAAAAAACTATTTTAAGAAAGGTATAGTCTATGATAATCGTTTGCTCCGAAAGCTGCGTTGCATTTGGGACATTTTCGCTGACGCGTTTCGTAACGCGTTCTAAGACAATCCCAACAGAAAACGTGAAAACATTTACTGAGAACCGCATCTTTTCTTTTGACTTTACACGAGGAACACGTCAACGTTTCCTTGTATTCCCGAATTTCTTCCATCATGACTTCGTCAAGCGTACCCGCCAATTCTATTTTCTTCATTCTTTCCGCTTTCCTTCTCAATTGAGCCATTTCCTCCTAGTAATGTTAAAATTATAATGAGTGCAAAATTATTTTTTGGTAAGTTTAGGGAGAGGAATATCCTTAAAAAACGCATCTTATCGACTCTTACTTGAAGTCTTCTGGTTTTGTATGCTTCGGCTTCGAGCGCGCTCGTTTTTTCAGCCACCACTTGCTGTGCTTCCTTCATTTGAGCGTGATATTTTTCCAAGTGCAATTTAAGATCGGCTGCTGATTGAGCGCTTTCGATCGCTTTTCGTTTATGCATTTCCATGGCTTGCTGACGAACGCTCAATTCTTTTTCCGCTGTCGCCAATGCATTTTGCAGTATCCTTTCTTTTTCTTCAAGCTTTCTAACAACGACGTTTGTGGCTTCGACTTGCGTGGTGAGAGTCAACACCTGGATAATACGAAATTGTGTAAAATTGAATCCAATTTATTAATAGTTCATGGAAAATTCCCACGAGTGAAAAACAAACAAACCTGTTCTTTCAAAACTTCTTTTTCTTCCCTCGATAACTTGTGCAATTGATTTGATTTTATCCTTTCGGTCATCAATTTGAAATTGGCATCATCTTTTTCTCTCAACTGTTGTATTAGTCTAGAATTTTGTTCTTGCATTTCTTCGAAAGCTTGACCGGTTACTTCCATTTCATTTAAAAGAGCCTCTTCCTCCTAAAAATATTCCTCATTATTATTATTATTATGATCTCAAAATAAAACGCTTTGAAATTCGTTTAAAAAAAAAAAAAAATTTTTCAACTTACAAATGGTCTCATTAAATGAAAATTACTATGTCCGGTCCAACTTCCGTCGGTTTGTTTTTGGGTGGCAACCTGTTTTTGTAATTGGTACGCTTGCTCTTCAAGTTGCTTAATTTTTCTTATTGCATCCTCTTCCGCCAATTTTTTTTTATCTTCTCTTTTGCTTTCTTGCATTTTTTTCAACTGTTGTTTTAAATCTTCCAATTCAGCTCTCGTTTTTTTTTCAGCGGCCATCAATTGAACTTTGTCCCTTTGCTCCTTGCTTACTCCTTTATACATATCCAACAACAGTTTCATTTCTTTTTGTTCGTTCAGAGCTTTCCTGATGATAAAAAGTTTAAACGTAAATAAAAAACATGATGATGGATGGGATTATGAAAAATAATTAATTTTTTTTTTTTTTGTACTTACTTTAATTGAGCTTTTAAATCTCTTACAAGCTCCGTGTCGGGAACTTTTGCTCTTTGATGAGGACTGTTTGAATTATGATGCTCTTTGGTATCTGATTTAATAGCCGCAGCAGGACTAGACGCAGCCCCATCTTTTTTCGAATCTTTATCTGATTTTTTTAAATCTCCAGATTTATCTTTTTTAGTACCTGGAGATGTGAGTATCTGTTTATCTTTATCACTTTCCGAGATAAAATCGTCCGCCTGAATAAAAATAAAAAATAAAAAAAATATTTAATTGACAATTCGTAAAGTACACCAAAATATTTTTAAAAAAATTTTTTTTTCTTTTTTTTTTACTTCGTTTGTTTCGTCTGCATGTTCTTGTTTAATATAATCCTGTTCCTCCTTGATTATTTCACACGGAGGCGAAGATTCTTCTTGTTTGGGAGGTCCTTCTTCTTTGATTTCACATTTCATATCTAAACTCCCTCTTCTACATTGGAATTCTTCGATTTGCTTTTTTAGCTAAAAAAAAAAAAATTTTATTAAAAAATTAATGCTTCGATGCATGAACGACAGAGTATCGATTTGAAACGGGATAATTCCAGAGGGCTGACATTTCACATACCTTGGGTATCTCACTGTTAGCTTCCTTGTATTTTCTTTTATATCTGTGTACTTCTCCCTTTAATTGCTGATTGTGATTTTGCAAAGAAGTAATTAAATGCCTCATTTCTCTATTGATGGGACCGGTTTGTTCATTTGCTGCTAAATTTTGTTCAAACTCTATTCTCAACATTTCATATTCTTTTCTCGTTTGTGCAAGTGCATCCTCTAAAACTATAACTTCGGATCGAAGTTTTTTTTGATTGGCTAATTCATCACTCTTTAAGAATAGAAAAATTTTATTTCGATTAGTATAATAATAATTTACAAAAAAAAAATATTAACTTAAACTTAAACTTTCATTATTTTATTTTATTTAAATGCATACACTTACTTCCATTATTTCTATTTGCCTCAAATGATTATTTTTAGAATTGTGTAAAGCATGCCTAGTTTCTTCTAATTGAGTTTTAAGTTGCATACATTCATTATATAAAACTGAAAATTGAGATTGAAGACATTTGTATTCTGTTGTTTCTACAACTACAGATTCTGGCAACTGTCTAATATCCATTTTTAATTTTTCAACTTCTTTCAACGTTTCTCTGTGCTGCTGATGAAGTTTATCTAATTCTTGGAGACGATTATTTGCTAATTCTCTTTGCTCTTCTAAATCTTTTTGCAATTCTTCTAACTGTATAATTAACAAATAAATTTTTTTACAAAATCCTTATACAAAAATTATTATTAAAATACTTTCAACCGTCAAATATTGTTTTATTACTTTTTTGTGGGATAAACTTGTTACGACTGGCTTCCCTTTTTCTGAACCTTTTTCTTCCGACTGGAGTTGTTTGTAAGTTTTTATTTTTTCAATGGCTTCAGCCAAATGATTTTCTAACTTATCATTACGAGCTGTTACTTTTAATAATTCATACTGTAAATCATCTATTTGATTTCTTAATTCTGCCGCTTCAGTATCTTTACCAGTGACTAGATCTTGTAATTCTGACATCTGAAAAAATCAAAAAATTATACTTTGTCACTTTGTGTTACACAGTAATAAGACAAAGCATTGGAAATGTATTTAAGAGTACCTTAAGTGACATTGTGTGATATTTCTCATGTAATGATGTATTTAAAGTATGAAGATTTCTATTTTCAGCTTGCAGATCTATATTGGCTTGCCTAATTGTTTCATCCATATTAGGTTTCTCATCTAAAAATAATTATTATAAATTATAATTTCCAAAACCGAATGACTCAAATGTAAACATTAATGTTAATAAATTTAAGTGAACATTTATAGGTCAATTTAAGGTTTGTGATTATTACAACAGAATAACATTTAATGTTAATGAAATTTTCAAAGAACTAAATAAAATAAAAATAAAAATTAATTATTATAAAATTAAAAAAATGGTCAAAGCATGCAAAATAAAGAAAAAATTCATATCCAATGCTTTGAATTATTTTGCCAATTAAAACTGCAAAATAATAACATTAACATCAGCATATGTTTGAACTAATTGTCTATTGAAATAGTAATTCAAATTTTCAATAAGTGCTAAATTTTAAAGCAAAAGCCTAAAAGGCTTTCGATTAAAATCTAAAAAGCTTAGACCCAAAGCATTGGATGTAAAACATAAGCATACATTCTACAGGACAGGACTGTAGAAGATTCCACAAATGACCTCCATCTAATTCTCCCTTCAGTGCCAGCGTGATTTTTTCATTTCTCTGCATTAACCTATCAAATGCCTGAATGACTTTGGCCACAGCTCTTTTTGATACCTGAACCCTATTTGCTAACTTATCATCCAATTCTTCTTTATCCCAAGTGGATAATTGCATTAAAAAGGAAGTAGTAGCTTCATTTTCATCTGTAACGAAAAAATTTGAATAAATATATACTGGGGGAATATTTAAAATTTAAATGAATAATATAATTAAATAATTAATATACTTTTATTTTCAGATTCATCAGCAGTTTCTGCATCAAACCTTTGAAGAAGAACACGTATATCTTCATTTAACTGATTCCAATATCTATTTACAACATTTAAGACTGCATCATCTTGCGTTTGTCTTTTTTCTAGCTGTTCTATCCTCTGCCTAAGTTCAGCTTCTATTCTATGCCTCTGCTCTAACCTCTGGGCAAGTTTTTTATTTTGAAACTGAATTACTTTGATATCTAATTCTTCTAACATCGATATCGGGCCGATTTGTATGGGTTCAAACTGTACTTTTTTAATAGGTGGCTGCCCGCTTAGGTTAACATCATCGGCGGACCGTTTATTGGTAGAAGCCATTCTGTTAGTTCTTTTTTTTTTTTATTTAATGTAAAAATGTAATTAGTTTCGGAATCATTTATTTTATTTTTAACACTGTCTTCAGGCTTCCTAATTAGTAATTGTAATTACACTCTAAATTTACAAAATACACACAAACTCTCACGACACCATTTTGACAGGAGCGGATTCAAAGTTATGTAAAATATAGTTTAATACATTTTTCTGAAACCACGAAATTTAATAAAATTGAGCGCCAAGGTACATTTTATTGTTAAATTCATAACTAATATACGAAATTTTCAGGCATGAGTCTTGTTGCATTTAATACTACAAAATTATCAAATTTTCGTAATTAAAATTTATAACTGGACTTTAAAAAATTTTTTGTTACTTATTTTAAGATTTTTAAAAATTACCATAGAAACCGAATTTTTGTTTTAAATCAATCAAAAAAGTTAACGATTTTTTGATATTCCCTTAGTTTCTAGCCCAATTTGTGCAAATCAATCCATTATTATGAGTCGTGCAAACGTTCGAAATTTTAGCGGAAGAGCTGTTTTGGCTTTGCCACCTCCTCCAGAAAGATTTACATATGATGAGTGGCAGCAACAAACCACTCAGAAATTTCGTGCCGCTGATGATCAAGCACTTTTGTCTGATAGAATTTTAGAGGAGAGTGCAAGAGTAATTGATAATATAAATGAAAAATTAGATAAAAATAAGGAAGTAACTGAACTGAAAATGAAGGAAAGAGTTGGTGATATTGAATTTTTAAGAAATGAAGTTGAAAGATCAAGAACTGTCATTCAAGTCGAGTTGGAAGCTCTAAATGCTTTTAAAGAAAGAATTCGGGATGCATTAAATTCAATTAAAAATATAGGAAAGACAAGGACTCAAAGATGTTGCATATTAAGGTGAATTTTTTAATCATATTATTATTAATTTAATTACAAAAGAGTTTTAATATTATTTTTACACTACATACATACCTCTTTTGTTTAAAATTTTTTTTAAAAATTAAAAAAAAAAAAGGAATTTTTTTTCTGGTTTTTTAGGGAAAATAGATTGGGAATTGACTTAGTGCAGGATAATGTTGAAGTTGAATTAAGAAAAGAAATTAAAACAATAGGTTCTTCTGAAATGATCCTTCAAAGAACATTGGAGCAAGTTGATGAAATTATGAGAGAACTAAGGGCTGCATTATTCTTACTTGATAGGGACTTGGAAGATAAATTAAAAGTATTAAACATAGAAAGAGATTGTTTAAATTTGAAAACTACAGATCTGAATCTTTCTACATATCATGGTACCAGACCTTTAAATGTTTCGTAAGTTGAAGAAGAAAACTTGAATACATTTTTTTTTTTTTACTTATATTAAAAACTTATCGGATTTTAATTAGTTTTTTAAATTCATAAAAATTACTATTAAATGTATATTTATTTACATTGATTCCATTAATAATAATAATAATAATAATGAGGAGTAGTAGTTTTATCTACTAAATTTTTGTAATTTTATTTTAGTAATAAAAAATTCTAAACTTCTTGCATTAGAAATGTAGCTTTCCATGAATGGCAGCGCTACACAGATGATATGATACTCAAGGGTTTTAAAAATGTCAATACAGCTAGAAATTTTAGAAATGTTGTGGATAGAGTATTAAAAGATGTTGTGGAAGATTTAAGAAATCAATATAATGCTGTTAATGAAGCATTTAGTCAAAGAATCGAAGAACAGAAAGAAATGAAAGTCAAATTTGAAAAACAACTTTTTGAAGAAAGTATTTCGACTTATTTATTATCGAAATTAATTACAAAAAAGTAATTATTTTCATTTTTTTATAAACAGGTAAACAGACAAATAAATGAAATGACGAGAAATATTACTAATTTAGAAAAAACCATTGCTGATAAAGAAGGATACTTGGCTTTAGCACATACAAGATTAGGAAAAAGAGCTCACAGGCCTCAAGTAGAATTAGTGAGGTTGGTAAATTAAAAAAAATTAAAATTTCTTATGATTATATATAATAGTAAAACATAATTCGAATAATAATCATATTTATTTTATTACAGGGATGAAGTTGAAACAAGACTAGTGAATGAAATTTTTGAAGTAAGAACATTAGTTCAGGATTTGCAAAAAATGCTTCTGGAGGTATGTTTTTAATTTTTTTTTTTTTTGTATCAAATCATTATTTTTTTTTCTTTTTATTTAATAAAATTTTATTATTAATTTTAGTCTCAAGCAAATTTGAGATATTTATGTAAAACCCAAATACAACTTCAAGAAGACATAAATATAAAAATAAACAGCATTAAAATAGATGAAGTTGATTGCATGAGTCTAAGACAAGGAATTGGTTATTATAGTTTTTAAAATTTAAATTTTTTATAACTTTTTTTAATTATAAAATTATTTATTATTAACTAGGAATAGGTTAATAAATATTTTTTATTAACTATATAACTTTATTTTAAGTTTTATTTAAAAACTAAAAATTAAATACGTAAGATCGATCAAACTTGTAGATTTTAAGTTACCATGGTTAGTAGTTTGTTTAGAAATTTGGAAAAGTTTTGAGTTAACTGATTTGTTAAAAAAAAACTTTTATAATTTAATATAAGGAATAGTTTGAGTAGATTCAGGTGAAATGAATTTAAGTGATTTTGTAATAAGAAATCAACCACCACTTCAATTCAAGCCGAGTGAATGGGTTTCACATAAAAAAGATCAATACTGTTTTACCAAGGCTCGAGCAACAGAAGCGGAAAAATTAATAGCTCATAATGATCGAACACAAAGTAAAGTACAGGAATTGATTAATAAAAATAAAAACGAAACGGAATGGTTATTTAAAGGAAGAATAAAAGACGTAGATTTTCTTAGAATAGAATTGGAAAAAAAGCGAAAATCCATTTACGACGAATTGGAAATATTGGAAATACTTCAGGAACGCATTCAAGATGAACTTAAATGCATAAGTAGAAATGCTAGTGAAATAATTCAAAAATGCATCGATTTTAGGTTAATATAAATAAATTATTGATATATTAATTAATAATTTAATGGTTGAAAAAAAATTTTTTTTTTTATTTAGGAAAAAAAGGCTGGGAGTAGATTATGTGCAAGACGAAGTTGAAAAGCTTTTAGAAATAGAAAAGAATAAAATTGCGGACGCGGTTACGGTATTAAATAAAACTCTAGAACAAGGAAAAGAATACAAAAGAGATTTAAGAGCTTCGCTTTATTTACTAAATAAGGATGTAAAAGATAAAATTACATGTCTAGCCATTGATTTTGAATGTTTGAATTTAAAAGAATATGATGAAAGCATTTGCATTCAACAAGAAAATGAGTATTCAAATTCGCCATCACCGTGAGATAATATTTTTAATTTTATTTCAATAAAAAAATTTTTTTTTCTTTGTCTTTTCTACCCATTCTTTTTCTAAATTTTTTTTTCCAGAAAAATTACAGTGGATGAATGGTCACGTTATTCCGAAGAAATAATGAAAGGAAGCGAAAAAAAAATTAAAAATTCAAGATTGTTCGAAGTAAACGTTAAAATATTATTAGAAAAAATTATAGAAGATTTGAGGGAACAGTATAATGTTGTAAATGAAGCTTTTCATAGGCAGATACTCGATATGAAAGAAGCTAAACTTAAATTAGAAGGACAACATTATGAAGTTTGTTAAATTTCAAATATAATTTTTTTTTAAAAAATTTTCAATGGAAAAATAATTTTAAAAAAAAAATTTTGTTTTTGGTCCAGATAGCGGGACAAGTGAACGATATGAAAAATCACATAATTCAATTGAAAAAATCAATAGAAGACAAATCAGGATTTTTAGCATTGGCTCAAACTCGTCTTAAAAAAAGACAAGAAAGACCTGGTGTTGAGCTTGTCAAGTAAGTTCATTTATATGAAAAATTTAAATTAAATTTTAATTAAATTACACTTTTAAAAAATTTTTTTGTTTTTAGGGACAGAGTTGAAATGGCTTTAATTTGTGAAGTATCAGATATAGAAAATTCTATTTCGAAACTTCAAAAATCACTTGTCGAGGTAGGTATAAAAAAAAAAAAAAGGTTTTAAATTAATTTTTTATTTATTAAAATTATTTTTTTTAATATTACAGGCTGAGAAATCATTGAGATGCCTTTTGGAAACTCAACTTCATTTGGAAGAAGAAATAAATATTAAAAATAACAGTATTAAAATTGATGAAGTTGATTGTTTGACAATAAGAGAAAATATTATTTATGAATTATTTTAATAAAAAAAAAAAAAAAGAAAAGTTTATTTTTATTATTGTAATCTTTTGTAGGGTTTTAATAAAAGAATTATTATTATTTGAGATTAAAGTTGGCGTGTGTGTGAATTTATATTTTATAAGCGAATTATTACTAATTTTAAATAAATAAGTTTTTTAAAATTAAATTTGTAGTAAATTTATGTTAAAATGTAATCCATTTCATTCATGAAATATTTATTTTAGTTTTTTTTTTTGAGTAACAACTTTTGTTTTCATATGTTTAATCCAAAGATTAAGATTTTGAATTAGCTGAATAAGGCCCTGAAAAAATAACCTCACAATTTTTACTCAAAAGTTAAATAACGGAAAATTCGATCAGGTATTTTAATCAAATTTACTTTATTTAATTTAAAATGAATAAAATAAAAACAAACACTGTAAATCAGGGCGCAGTTTTATTTTATTTATTATTTATAAAATATACTAATTTTAATATTTAATCAGTGTCTCAATATTAGTTGGATATGGGATTATCTGCTAATGGATTAAGAGATAGCATAACTACTGGTCGTCAATTATACAAATACTTATTGAGAGCATGCAAGTGTTTACCATCAGGTGCTTCACAACATTACAGACATTCGATTAAACAAGTAAATAATTTATTTGAATGTTCATGTTTTTAAAAATATACAATTTTATTTACAAGTTGATGATACTTTTATAAAAGTATTTTGATATTGAACAATGTTTTAATTTTAAAATTTTGCTTTTGTTTTAGAGTTTTAAACAACATATTAATGAAACGAATCCTGAAAGAATTAAGGAAATAATAGAAAGATCACTTGAAGATGCCGATTGGGTTTTAAAGAAGTATAAATAGAATTAAACTTTATAAAATTAGTAGCTTGAAGGAATTTGTTAATATTTTATCTTTAATAATTTATTTTACTGTAAATGTTTGTGATAAAAGTAATTATTAGGTACTAGCCATTATTGTATACATTTTCTTACAAAAAATTTATGAAATATAAGTTTATATTTATAGTGTTGTATCGAATATTATTTAATCTTTGAAATAAAAGTTGTTAATATAAATGAAAAATTTAATTATCAGTTATTTTAAGATTTATGAATAAAAATATATTAGAAAATTACATTAAAAGTACATCTACATTGATACTTAATATAGAATTTAAATATAAATTAATACAAGAAATAAATAATAAAAAATTCACTTGTAAAAAATTTTTAAATAAATTAATTTAAAAGATTGTATTACAGAATTAAGCCCATAATAATAATAATAACCTCAAAGTAAGTAAGAAATATTAAAAAACTATATATGGATTAACAGTTTTAATTCATTACTTTTTATAATTAAGATTTAATAAAGATAAAATGAAGGAATAAAAAAAAGAGCAAAAAAATTATTCATCAAGGGTATAGAAAGTGAGTCATCGATTATTACACGTTTTCTATTTACACGTCTGTTTCTATAGGAACGTTTCCGTTGTCGAGTTTTTAAAAAAAAAAAGTTATGAGTAATAGGGTAGTTTTTGTAAGTGAATTTTTAAAATGTGCGGAAATAAAATAATAAATAGTTACGAAATAATACAGTTTCCTAGCCATTTGAAATTGAAAAACTCCATACACTCAAATTGATTTTTCTGAAGATGTTAAAAAGAATTGTAATTCGATAATTAACGATCCTAGACTTAGCAAAGTGATTATATTAGGGGATGTTAATGTCGGTAAAACAAGTGTGGTCAATAGATTTTGTAGGCAATCATTTAATTTTAATTATAAAGCTACAATCGGCGTCGATTTTGAAATTCAACATTTTAAAATATTGAAAACTCCTTTCAACATTCAAATGTAAGTAAAATTTAAACGTTTTCTTTTTTTATACTACTATGATCAACAAAATTTTTTTAACCGTTTTTTTTTTTTTTCAGATGGGATACAGCTGGACAGGAGAGATTTAGATGTATAGCAGCAGCTTATTACAGGAGTGCACATGGTAAAGTATCTCTTTAATTATAAATTAAATTAATATTTCAAAATTAAACTTTTAATTTTTTTTATTAAGTTGTAGTCACAGTATTTGATTTTACAAACATAAACTCATTAAGAAATAGTTTAGATTGGTTAAATGAAGCAACAAATGCAAATTCGTCACTCCCTCCATTAAAATTTTTAGTCGGTACTAAAAAGGATTTAGTGGTAAGTTTGAAAAAAAATAATAATTAAGTTTGTCGAGAAAAAAAATATATTAAGTAATTATGTTTCAGACCGATTCTGTTTACACTAAAATTGAAGAAATAGCAATTAAAATGGCCAAATCAGTGGAAGCAGAATATTGGGCAGTTTCTTCCAAAACCGGAGATGGTGTGAAAGGTTTATTTTTTAGAATAGCAGCTCTTTCTTTTGAACGTATAATAAAACAAGAAATGGAAATGCCATTAATTAAATGCAAAACGTTAATTTTAACACAAAGTTTGATATGTTCGTACCTGACAATTTTTATTTATTTCAGTTTATTAACTAATATTAAATATAATTGTTAAAAAATTTTTAGGTATGAAACAAGAAAATGACATTGGAAAAAAAGGCTGTAAAATCGGAGATAAAAAATGCTACATAAAGTAATATTTTT
>NW_002987073.1:214385-216684 GCF_000006295.1 Pediculus humanus corporis | reverse complement strand
TTTTAAATATCTAAATTTAATTATTAATTAAAAACAAAACTTCTTTATAAAAATAATGATTTCAATATCAACGTGACATTGATATTAAAATTATAAAGATCTTAACAAAACCTGTTTTGAATAATTTAAAGAAAAAAAAAAAAATTTTTTTTTTTTTTTTACACTTGATTTTTCAATTTCATGTTTAAAAACAATATTATTCATCAGTAGTAATCCCAATTAATTTTTTTAGTTTGTATTATTATTATTATTATTATCTTGTCAAAAAATTACTACAAAAATTTTAAAAAATAATATTTTTATCTTTTTTTTTTTAAACATGAAATTCATTATTTTCCCATATAATTTTTTTTGAAAATGATGAATAAAACATATCTCTTTTCAATTTTTAATTTATTTTTTATAATAATTATATTTTGATTAGATCATGTAAACCTTTTTCAAAATTTTCTTATAACCTCAGCGATAAGTTATTATGAATATTTATTTATTTTTTTCTATATCGACTTATAAATCTCAAGGGTTATACATGGTGAAAAAAAAAAAAGCTACTGTTTTTTTTATTAAGTAAGTAATAGTATTTCCTGATTTGATATTTGAAGTTGAAGGTCATTCTTGTAAAAGATAGTCATGTTATATATCTTTTACATTGGGTAGTTTATTCGTTAACAAAAAAAATTTATTTGGGAAATTAATAATATTACCTACATTCGAAAAACAAAATTTAGTTTATAATAAATTCATTGTTAATCTCAAATTAGTTTTTTTGAAAGATACTCTAATTGACACAACCAATAATTAATTTATTTGTTTTTTTATTATTATTATTATATGAAAATCTGTCGAATGGTTTCACTGTATTTTCCACATATTAATAAGTTTGTAAATAATTTGACATTTTTATCAATTTTTATTTTATCGACAAGCATTTGGTTAATACAAATCATTATGATGATCATATTCGCAACAGTCATGTTATGGTCAGTTAAAATTTAGGCTGTCTGCTTTCAATAAATTGAAATTTTTTTTTTTTTTTTTAAATTCATTGTGAGAAACTTAAAGCATTTGTTCGACAAATTTTAATTTTTTTAATTATTTCATTTGGTAAAAATTTATCGTAATGAATTACATTACATGTTCAAAAAGTTATAAAACATATAAATGATAATTTAAATAATTACAATATTTAATAATAATAATAATAATAAATACTGTTTTAGTACAAGTAATTTAATTCTAAATAAATAAAAATTTTGTTAAATGAACTAATTTTACCAAAAAATAAATAAATAAATGGGGTGAGGAGTGAATAATTCTATTTAAGTAAAAAAAAAAATTTTATTTTGTTTGTATATATCTAAAAATTTTTTTTTTTTGGAAAATGTGTTTTAAATTAAAAATGGTAATAATAATAATAATAACTAAACGCGGAAAATTTTATGATTAACCTGTAAACCTTGTTAAATATGACTTAGGCATAAACACATAATTTTTAATTCCTCCTCATTATTATGCTGTAATATTTAATTTACATAAACAATTTAGCATTGTCATCTTAAATTTAAAAAAAAAAAAAAAAAAAAAAACATGCTGTAGGAAAAATAGTTATTTGGAATTTAAATTGTATGAGGGGGGGGGGAAAACGATTTAATGAAAATTTCCAAAAAAAAAAAACAAAACAAAAGTCTATCAAATTATCATAAAATGTGTTCCTCGTGCGTTTAAGCCATACAATTTTTTTTTTTTTTTTATAATTTACCTTTATATTTTTATTATATACAATTTATATATATTTATAATAAAATATATATTATTATAAATGTTAAATTTTCACAATGACGTCAATGATTTTTTCTTAATATTTTTTTTATTTAAAGAGAAAAAAAAAGGGGGGGGGATTTATACATATATATATATATATTCTTTAAAAGCATTCTACTTTTTTAAAAATATTAATATTAATAATAATAATTTGTTATTATAATTATAACGTCATAGTTGTTATAAAAAAAAAAAAAAAAAATTTTTTTTTCTAAATTTGTTGTAATCAACGTCCTTAATACAATTCATCATTATCAATACGAATTTGGGAAAATAATAAAAAAATTTCTTTATCATTATGTTTCCTACAGATTGTTTTTGCTTTTATTTATTTATTTTATTTTATTTAAAATAATTTTTTCGTAAGGTTATAATATGGTTTAATCTACCCCACTTTTCTAAAACAATAAATTTTTTTTTTTAGAATTTTTTTATTAAGAGAAAAGAAAAAAGTTACATGAAAATAAATTAAATCTAA
>NW_002987073.1:206088-214297 GCF_000006295.1 Pediculus humanus corporis | reverse complement strand
ATAAATTAAATCTAATAATAATAATTATTATTTTTATTTTAACGTAATGAACTAAATAATTTTTTCAAAAAAAAAAAAAAAATAAGAGTAAATAAATAAATAAATAAATAATTATTGTTATTTGTTTGTTTTGTTTTTAATATCAATTTAAAAAACAAAAAAAAAAAAATGTCGAATTATATATATTTGTAAAAGTGAGTAAATATTATTGACCTAATAAAAAACGTAACAATTCATTTTTTTTTTTTTTTTTTTTTTTATATTTTATAAAAAATCGCGTAACGTTAAAACTGATGACTTTCATTATTATTATTATTATTATTATTATTATTATTATTATTAATTATATTATTAATGATGATTTATTATCGTTTTGTTTCGTTTTTTACAAGGGTCGAAAAACTGAAATAATTTTTATTATTATTTTTATTATTGTAAATTTTTCATTTTGTTTTGTTCATCTTCTTGTTACGTATTAACTTATTATTATTATTCGTTATTATTATTATTATTATTATTATTATTATTATTATTATTATTATTATTTGTAATAAGAAAGTTATCGCGATTTTACAGCCAACAAACTAACAAAAAAACACTTTTTCCATTTACGACGTTTTATTACGTAATAATGTTTCACTTATTAAACCTCATAAACAATTTAATAATTTAAAAGTTTTCCAATTTTCTTTTTTTTTTTTCTTTTTTTTTTTTTTTATTTTAATTTTTAGAAATTCAATTTTTTTGTAATGCTAATAGGAATAATAATAATAATAATAATATCGATGTTCTAATAATGTAGAAAAAAGAGGAAAATTTTAGGGGAAATTTAAAGGTTTGGTGTAAATCTTTCAAGCATGAATTTTTCCTCTTTTTTTTTTTTTTTTTTTGCTAGGAAAATTTTTAAAAACATGTCACCCTACGTCGATAAATATAAACTTCGATGTTGTTTTAAAAAAAAAAAAAATGATGACGGTTTGTAAATGACCGTTGAAAAAAAAAAAAAAAATTTATTGACGTCACACACACACACATGAATGACCGTGAACTTGGTGAAATTTTATTGACATCAAAAAAAAATATTAACACAAACGTAACAAAAGTAAAAAAAAAAAAAAAAAAACCATTTAAAATTCGTTTTCATCGTGAATTGATTGAGTGCGATTTATTTTAGAATAGAAAAAGGGGGGAAGTGAAAAAGAAAAAAAATTTTTGTTTCTCGTGCATCGAAATAGAAAAGCAGGGGGGGGAGGAAAAAAAAGGTTGCGGATTAAGTTACGTAAAGGAAAATCGTGTAAGGAAGTCGAAAAAGTTTTTTTTTTTGGAAAATGATGGAAATTAATTCTGGTTGTGACGTATCACCGATCGATTGCCAAAAATATTTATTTAATAAAACCGTTTTAATAAATAATAATTTCCAAGTTATGTATAATAAAAGTGTCGTAAGTTTTTTTTTTTGTTTATTTATGAAAAAAAAAAAAAAAGAAAAGCAAAGAAAAGAAAAGTTTGTGTTGAGTGCTATAGTAAATTTTTTTTTTTTTTTGCTTTTATCTGTTCTCGTGTTTGGTTTTTATATTTAAATTTTATCATTATTATCATTTATTTGATTGTCTTGATTTGTTTTTTGCTGTAGGTTTTTTCTTTTTTTTTTCGTGCTGTAGAATCTCGGGAGTTTTCCCCCTCCCCCCCCACAATTATTATATGCCAATGTTAAATTATTTAAAGTAGAATGGAAGAATGTATGTAAGAAGATATGGATGGGACAATCGTATTTAAAAGTCATTGAAAATTGTGTGTGACAGTTTTTTTTTCGTTTCTTACTTTGATATCGACCATGAAAAAAATTGTAATAATAATAATAATAATAATTAAATCAGCCTTGGTAAATTTCTTTGGGGGGCACTTTGAACTAAACCCCGATTATGTAATTAGTTTAAAATTTTTTTTTCGAAAAAAAAAAAAAAAAAAAAAAAACAATGATACCATGTTACATCGAGTGAAATTTTTTTAATTAATTCGATTTGTTTACTATTTCTTTCTTTCTCTCTCTCTCTCTCTCTCTCTCTCTCTCTCTCTCCCCTCTCTCTCTTTAATTTAAATTGAAAATTACACGAGGAATCGTCCTTAATCGTGTAATTAAAAACGATTCGTTAATTTTAATTTATGAGTTTTTTTTTTTTTTTTTTAATTTCAATTGCATAAAAAGTACTTTGAAATGTTTGCAAATTTATTTATTTATTTATTTATTTATTTGTTCTGTAATTGTTTTAACGAGTTATATTAATAATAATGATAATAACTCGCTCTTCTTCTCATGATTTTTTATTACCCGAAAAAAAATTTAAATTGTTTTAGAATACGATAATGCAAGTCGAAGCGGAAACAGGAGCGGAAGTACTCAAAGAAGAACCCATATTTGGAGTTCTTGACATAATTCTTTTCTTAGCTTTAATCGGAGTTGGAGCTTGGTGGTTGCTCAAAGACTGGAAGAAGCCGGAATTAACACAAACGAAATCATATACGATACAGTAAGTGTTTACACGGGGGGAGGGGGAGGGGGAAAACAAACAATTCTCGATGGTAAAAATTTTTTTTTTTTTTTTTTTTTTAGACCCTCGTCTTTGGGCACTCAATCCTCAGACAATTCGTTTATACAAAAACTCAAATCATCCGGAAGAAGTCTTGTCGCTTTCTATGGGAGTCAAACGGGAACGGGTGAAGAATTTGCCGGACGATTGGCAAAAGAGGGAATAAGATATAGGATGAAAGGAATGGTTGCAGATCCCGAAGAATACGATATGGTAATAAACATAATAAATTATTCAATTGTCTTGTCTTTTAACATTTAGGTCATTGACGGTTTTTTTTTTTTTTTTTAAATATCGAAATCGATTTCGTTTTTAAAATTTTAAAATTCATTTATTCCGATTATTAGTCTTTGGTAATAATTTAGACGCGTCTCTCCCCCTAAATTTTATAATCAAATCGTTTTAAAAGGAGTTTGTCGATTGATCATATAATATTATTATTATTATTATTACTTTTTAAAAATTTAATTGGTGTACTGTTAAGTAGAAAACGTTAATCGAATTAATATTAATGTTTGACTTTTTTTTAATTATTAACTCATCATAGTTGTGCATAATTAGGGTTTTATACTTAATTTGCATTTTTACTTTTTTTTTTTTTGCGTGGAAAAGTTTAATTTTCCACGAAAATGGAAAATAATTTAACCGAATTAAACGGATGACTACCTTTGAACTTTTTTTTTTTATTTCAGGAAGAATTGGTCAATTTAAGAGATATCCCGAATTCTTTGGCAGTTTTTTGCCTCGCAACATACGGCGAGGGGGATCCAACGGATAATGCTATGGAATTTTACGAATGGCTACATTCGGATATCGATTTGACGGGATTAAATTATGCCGTAAGTCAAATCGAAATAAATTGTTTGTGGTTGTTGTTGTTGTTGTTGTTCCCTTTAAAAAAAAAAAAAAAAAAAAAAAAAACAGTTTAAATGCAATTCTAATATTGGATAATATGATTGTTTAACTAGGTCGTTGCTTATTTGATCAATTCAAAATAACGGGGAAAAAAATTTTTTTTTTTTTTTTTGAATTCGAAACTACTATTATTATTATCATTATTTTCTTTACTTCTCGAGTTTTCTTTTTCTTTCTTCGGTAAAAAAAAAAAAAAATAAAAAAATTTTAAAAATGTTTCGTTCATTAAAACGTTTCCGAGTTTAAATAATGTTTTTTTTTTTTTTTTTGGGGGGGGGGCTGACAAGGAAAATTAAATCGTTTATTATTATTATTATCCTCGATAATTTGTAACACTTTTCCTGACGGTTTTTTTTTTTGCTAAAATATTATTATTATTATTATTAAATGTAGAAAAAGAAAACTTTCTCCCTTACGTAATGCTCTTACGAATTTTAAATAATAAAATCAAAGTTTTTTTTTCACTTTTAAATTTTTGTTTGTTGTATTATTTATTTATTTATTTATTTATTTATTTATTTAAACAATTTTTTTTTAAAGAAACTTACATAATCGATTAATTATTATTATTATTATTATTATTTGTTTGTATCTTTTATCAGGTGTTCG
Organism: Pediculus humanus corporis; assembly: GCF_000006295.1. NCBI lineage: Eukaryota > Metazoa > Arthropoda > Insecta > Psocodea > Pediculidae > Pediculus > Pediculus humanus. Next base: position 210,185 of record NW_002987073.1, on the reverse strand, counting down.
GTTTAGGTAATAAAACATACGAACATTATAACGAAGTCGCCATTTATGTGGATAAAAGATTAGAAGAATTGGGAGCAACGAGAGTTTTCGAACTCGGATTGGGAGATGACGATGCAAAGTATAAATTATTATTATTATTATTATTTTTTTTTTTTTTATTATAAATTGAATCGTTTACTTACGTAAGTTTAATAAAAAAAATTTTTTTTTTTTTTTGTTAATAGCATCGAAGATGATTTTATTACTTGGAAAGATAAGTTTTGGCCGGCCGTTTGCGAATATTTTGGACTCGAAGGTGCGGGTGAGGATGTGAGCGTACGTCAATATCGTCTTACGGAACACGAGGAATACAATCCGGAAAGAGTTTTCACCGGAGAAGTTGCCAGACTTCAATCTTTGAAAAACCAAAGACCGTAAATTTTGTTTTATTTAAATGAAAATTTTTTTTTTTTTTTTTTTAATTTAGAATGTTCTCACGTATAACAAATTCAAATTTTTGTTTTTATTTTAGGCCGTACGATGCAAAAAATCCATTCCTTTCTCAAATAAAAGTTAACAGAGAATTGCACACGGGTGGAGATAGATCTTGCATGCACATAGAATTCGATATCGAGGGATCCAAAATGAGATACGACAGCGGTAAATAATTATCACACGAATACATAAAAAAAAAGGTTAAATTGAAGGATCCACTAATAATGTTTTTTTTTCGTCCTTCATAGGTGACCATTTAGCCGTTTATCCTGTCAACAGTAGCGAATTAATAGAAAAACTTGGATCCCTGTTGAATTTCGATTTAGACCGAGTTTTTACATTAACCAATACGGATGGTAAGAAAATTTTTTTTTTTAAATTTAATTTTATATATCGTGATGAAAAATTTTTAACGATGATTTTTTTTTTTTTTTTTAACAGAGGAATCGAGCAAAAAACATCCATTTCCATGTCCTTGTTCGTACAGGACGGCTTTTAGACATTATTTGGACATCACAAGCAATCCGAGAACACACATTTTAAAAGAACTTTCGGAATATGCAACGGATCCAAAGGTTTTTAATTTGCAAATTTTTTTTTATTATTAATCAAATGAAGTTTTTAATGTTTTGTTTTTTGTTTGCAGGAAAAAGAAATGCTCAAATTAATGTCAAGCACTTCTCCCGAAGGTAAAGCACTCTATCAAAAATGGATCATCGAAGATAATCGTAACATAATACACATTTTGGAAGATTTACCCAGTTGCACGCCGGCCATTGATCACTTATGCGAATTGCTACCACGTTTACAATGTCGATATTATTCCATTTCATCTTCTGCTAAGGTTAATTAATTAAGATATTTTTTTTTTTTTAAAAAGAATGCGAGGATTGTGAAATGTTTTATTAAATTTTTTTTATAGTTGTATCCAACGTCCGTTCACGTCACGGCCGTACTCGTACAATACGAAACGCCAACGAATAGAGTCAATAAGGGAGTCGCGACGTCCTGGTTAAAAACTTTAGTACCGGCTGGAGGAGAAGGAGAAGAAAAAGAATTTCCATCGGCTCCTATTTTCATCAGGAAATCCCAATTCAGGTGAGTTAAATCTTCGGTTAAAGTTTAAACGAATAAATGATATTAAAAACGAAATTATTTGCCAGGTTGCCAACGCGAATGCAAACTCCGATTATAATGATAGGTCCGGGTACAGGTTTAGCTCCATTTAGAGGATTTATTCAAGAGAGACATTTAGCTAAAGAAGAAGGTATTTTTTTTAAAATGACATTTATTATAGCCCGTCCAAGAGTGGTACCTGTTCTCGAGGGAAAAAATAAATAACGAAATTTTTTTTTTTTTTTTTTTGCGTTCGAAAAGGTAAACCCATCGGTGATACCATTTTGTATTTCGGGTGTAGGAAAAAATCCGAAGATTTTCTTTATAAAGAAGAATTAGAAAAATACGTCGAGTCAGGAACGCTTAAAATGCACGTGGCATTTTCAAGGGATCAACCTGAAAAAATATACGTCACGCATTTATTGTCACAAAACGCGGATGAATTGTGGGAGGTCATAGGAGAAAATAATGGTCACCTTTACATATGCGGGTAATTTCTAGAATTTTTTAGCAGACGAAAGAGAGAGGGATGACATTATGTTTTTTGCTCATTGTTTTTCATTGCACTTTTTGAAAATCTTATTAGGGATGCGAGAACGATGGCTAGAGACGTAAACGATATAGTACGAAAGGTTCTCATTGATAAGGGTAACATGACGGAACAACAGGCTCAGGCATATTTGAAAAAAATGGAAGCACAAAAAAGATTTTCATCGGATGTGTGGAGTTGAAAAAAATACGTATCACGGATTGATATAAATGTTATTATTATTATTATTATTTAAATAAAAAAAGGTCTTAGGGACAAATTAATTATTATTATTATTATTATTATTTTTAATCATATCAAATCATAAATTTTATATCGTATTCATATCATTAATAAAGATTAATCAATGTTAGGGGGAAAAAAAAATTGAATCGAATGAAAGTAGTAAGTTGTTGTTGTTGTTGTTGTTATTAATAATAATAATGATATTTATGAAAAGTTGATTGTTAAAACATTTGAATAGAGAGAGAGAGAGAGAGAGAAAAGAATTTTTGTAGTTTTATAATTTGTTTATCATCGACAAATAAATAAATAATAAATTTATATATATTTTTATAAGTCAATTTTTATAATGAAAGCATAATTAATAATTGATATAATTCATTTTTTTTTTTTTTTGTATTTTTCTAAATGAGTCACAGTCTGTATGAAAAATAATAATAATAATAATAATAATAATAAAAGTGGATTTTAAATTAATTATATATATATATATGTTTAAAATATATATATATATATTTTAAGTGCGGAAAATTTTTTTAAAAATAATAAAAAAAAAACATTTTTTTTTTATTATTATTTATTAATAATTAAAGAAATATACAATAGTTTATATTTTTCGTTTTTTTTTCACTCTTTAATTTTTTTATTGTTTACCTGTGATTTTTAAAACAAAATTATTATTATTATTATTATTATTATTATTATTATTATTATTATTATTATTATTATTTTTAAAAACATGTTAGAGGACGTGATTGAAGAAAAACGAATGAGCCACTAAAAACTTTATTTTTATTTTATTTTTTTTCACAGGAATTTTAAATTTTCGACGAATGAGAAAAAAAAAAAACGTTTAAAAAATTTTTTATTAATTTATTATTATTATTATTATGGTTACTCTGAAACACGACAAGGCTCTTATTTATCGGAGTTTTTAAGCATTTATCCCAGGTTTCTACCCGATTCCTTAGGGACAAATACTCGAATTTTATTATTATTATTATTATTATTATTATTATTTCAAACGATAATTTAATGTAAATAGTGTCGTCGTGCAATTAACGATTTTTCCAAAAAATAACCGTATTTTTTATTACTTTTAAAAGGACACAAAGAACACGATGGTGGGCGCACGCGTCACAAGAAATTTTATTTTTTTTTTACTCCTCCCCGTGAACTTTTGAATGATTCGAATAATAATAATAGTAATAATAATAATAATAATAATAATAGTTTCCCCCCCCCAGAATTTAACTACGGATTTAATTTTTTTTCTGGGGTTTTAATAATTTACTTTCCTTCTAAATTTACACATGAAAAAAAATTCGATGCGACGCGCAATTTTTATTTATAATAATCCATTTTCCCTCAGGTAAAATAATAATAATATAAATATATCTAAAAACTTGTATAAATATAAAACGTGCGTGCCAAAAAAATAAAACGCGCGTAACTTTAAAAAAACGCGCGTTTTATTTTTATGTTACGCCGCGTTTTTTAATGTTACGCGGCGTTTTATCTTTAAAGTTACGCCGCGTTTTTATTGTTACGCGGCGTTTTATTTTTTTCGGTACGCCGCGTTTTTATTGTTACGCGGCGTTTTATTTTTTCGGCACGCCGCGTTTTTTAGTGTTACGCGCGTTTTATTTTTGATGTTACGCCGCGTTTTTATTGTTACGCGGCGTTTTGTTTTTTCGGTACGCCGCGTTTTTTAGGGTTACGCGGCGTTTTATTT